>NC_135501.1:48512548-48732548 GCF_052857255.1 Amblyomma americanum
AAAACTCCCGCCGCCGGCGATCTGGACCCGCCAGGTATTTGACGCGCGTCGTCGGACGCTGCCGGAAGCGGCCCGCAGGGACAACGAATCATGGCTCACTTGCGTGTCGACAATCCGTCTTCCTCGCCGGCGCATGCTTTTCCGCGCGCTTGGGTATTGGCTTAGTCTGCTTGGCACTTTTTTATAAGCTTAGCGACATGGCAATGCAAACAAAGGCAGCTCGTGTCGAGTTTAACGACCGGTTCATCTGCGCGGTGCAGAAGCGTCCCATGTTGTGGAACCGTTGAAGGTCCGATCATAAAAACCACAAGAAAAATACGGAAGCGTTGGCCGAAATCGTCAGCGAACTTGGATGCGATCCAGGTATGTTTACATTGCTACAAGTGTACCTTTCAAAGCAAGGGCACCCTTCCTGCGCCATCTGCGCCTGCTTGAAAACTGGCGGCGGTGATGCTGCTCGTGGTCAAAAAGCTTTAACCACGCCGCTGAGCTCGCAGCATGCGCGGCGGTGCCCGTCTCCTGAGCTGCTCGCCGCGTTTTCCCTCGCCCGACAGCACATCGTAGTGGCCTCTAGAACTCTTCCACTGTGCAGGAGCGAACAGCGACATGCCCTTTCGTGACAGTGCAAAGATTGCTTGTCTGGACAACTGCTTCCCTAGAGATGCAGCTTTTTACACATACAGACGCGACCACGCTGTTATCTAGGGCGCTCTAGGAGCATCTGCAAGAAAGCGAATAGAAAGATCGAAGTAGGTACTAAGTTTTCGACACCAGGGCGCAGAGACATACGAGAGACTGAAGTCCGAGCATCATTGATCAAAGTGAGCGTGAAGCTGCGCAAGTATTTCATTTGTGCCACAGCACAGCGGTTGAGCGCTCTAGACAGGCTGCTCGTTTTTGTAGAGGTGGAATGGGCGCTCGAATTTCAGGGTAACGTTTATAGGGAAACAAAGTGTTATAATTCAGTAGTGGATTAGTAGTAATCAGTTATTTCTTACTCGAACAGCAGGTTGTAACTACCTTTATAACTTTGAGAACCTGAACCTTGTGGCGAATACTGGCGATAGCGAGGAATCTGGTCGCCCTGCCGAAAACCCGCGCGAGCGAGGATGTGTGAAAATGCTGAACTGAGCGGCCTGCGTTTTACTAGCGCCATATTCTATGCTTCGCTTTTTTTTTTGATTGCGAACAACGAAGCGCGGCGCATTTTGCACCGTTAGCTACTTCTCCTGTGGTTTTAAACCCCGAGCTGAGGCATAAAGTCTTCGCACGTTACAACTGCGTCCTTTCCTCCAGGGCATACACCTTAAGTCGTAAGTGGCACTCCTAATGTTTCCGAGGTGAGATAGAAAAAATATTGACGAAAACAGCTTTTATCAGAAGTTGTTTTGTGACGGAAATTAACAGCGTACGAATCGTAGCATGCAACAGATCCTGGACGCCACACTGGCTCATTCCATGGAGTTCATGTCTTGTGCTAGTAAACTGGAAAGGAGAATAACATATAAGTAATCAATTACTTTTTGTAATTGTTCAGGTACTTTTGGGGTGCTGAACTGACCACAGAAATCTGTTTCATTTTAGATCAGTTGCAATTTCAAACCTCGTAACAATACCACAGTGAGTCAACAGACAAATTAGTGGCCTTGTAGTGAGGCAACTACTGCTGAAAGTGGGACCAAAAATGCTCATGTTGACCATTGTATAATTGCTGGCACAACTGTCTTGTGTACTGTAACAGTGTGCATCGTAACAAAGAAAGCTAAATCCAGTTGGTCTCTTATAACAAGTTCTCTGCAACTGCGACGGCAAATTTAGTCTCTGTGCCTCTTCTCCAGTACAAGCATAGTCTCTAGAGCAGATTACCTGCCTTAAAATGTCGCTGCCTTTATGCGGCATGGGCAGCGTTCGAGTGCTTTAGACAGGCGTATTTGCAGCTGTGTTTGGTAGGATATGTGGTGGTGAACAGAGTTCAACGGTACGAAACTCTACCTGCAGGCTGTAATGTCCAGGCACGATGAAAAAGCCTGAGGTACACTTCTGCAAAAAAAAAAAAACACCGTGCCTGGAAAGATGGTGCACCAAGTGGGTCAGGTGCAAGTGATGCAAAACAGGTGCAGTTGCCATATTTCAACCTGCTAATGCTTCTGAAAGACCAGGTGGATGTTGGCAGGTATTTTCTTATTGCTCAATGCTCATCTTTCGCAATCATTTATTTTTCCTTTGGAACCAAGAAGAGGTTTTACATGTGTGGAGCAGGGTTCAAAGCACATGGCAAGTGAGACCGGCAGACAGTGCCGAAGCAGGTAAAATAGACAAATTTACTGTAGTAGTTACGGAACCAGCAAGGCGAAAGATGTCAGTCAGATTTAGGTTGCACAATGAAGCTACTTGGGCACCTTATTCTAGGCGCAGTGAGCAAAGGTGGGGAAATTTGCTATTGAACAAGTGTTTCTGCAGAAGTGTTTGGATGACAAGGCCACATAAAAACTGGTACAGCACAACTTATGTAACTCTTTGCACTTCCACAACAGTCATGTAGTTCTAAACATTAAAAAGAAGTGTTTATGAAGATGAGATGTGAAAAGCAAAGCAGTGTGTGTTACCAGCCTGACTATTTTTTTTCAGCACAATATCAAACAGCCACAGCCAGAGCCAAACAGCTGAAGAAGCTGAAAAAACAGCTGAAGCAGTGTTCAATTTAATTTATAGCGACACAGAAGGTAAGGACGTACATTTTAGTTGCAAAAGTGTGTACTGTCGGCAGCAAAAGTTTGCGTGATCTGCGATGCGTGGCAGAGAGAAGGTAAACTGCATTGCTGTGCCATCTGCTGTCACATAGCATGATGGCGACGCTCACTCACAGTACTTATGCAGCAGGCTGCCGTGAATCTTGACACCGCATTCTATGAGGGCAGATGGCACCGCAATGCGGTTTTACTTCGCACCACCACGCATCGCATATCCCACAAACTTTTCCTGCCAAAAGAACATCCATAACACCAAAACTAGCCAACAGTGAAGCCTCTCACATATGCAAAATGTAGTTCTGCTTTTCTTAAGAACCAGCAACCACAACTACAAAACTGCAGGGTACTGCAGTACTGACTTCTGAACTCCGTGTTAGCTACAGCAGTATGGCCTCAATTGTAAACTGCATGCTTGCATTATGAAGAAACGCACGCAATGCTTCGCATTTTGCTAGCTCCCGTGAAGGCAAAGAAGAATAAACTTAAAGTACTCATGGTAACTCTAAACAGCCACTTAAGCCCCGCTCATTCCCCGTCCTCATGAAAAGCATGGCAAGGCGTATAGTTTGGTGGCTAGGAATAGATGCTGAAAGAGGAAAGCGCACTCGACAATGCGAGCAGTGTTTACAGAACTCTCTAGTGCTAGCAAAGACAAAAGCAGTGCCATAGGCTTAGCGAAGGAAATGCTGGGAACGTGTGCACCTAGATTATGCCGCACCATTTGGTGGGAAAATTCTTCTGCTGTTTGTGGACGCCGAATCAAAGCAGCTTGAGGTTATCATGCCAAGTGTCACAGTTGAAAAGACTGTAGAGCACTTAAAGGATATATTTTCATTGTTTGGGCTGCAAAGGTGCATTGTAACAGCGAATGGAACACAATTTACTGACAAAGATTTTCGGGAATTTGTTCTCGGAAATGGCATTAAGCACCTGCAGATAGATTCTTTATGGTCTGCATCGAATGGTTCAACTGAACAAGCTGTTCGATCTTTAAGGAGGGCCTCAGGAAAAAGAAAACCGTGGGTGGATATAGCTCGCGTTTCAGCTTGCGAGATGTCTGTTTGTGTAACATAGGCCACAACAGTCCAGTGACAAAGCACTTGGCTTCTCCAGCATCAAGTGCGCTGTAAACGCCTGTAAACACTCAGGACGACCACGCAGCCAGCACCCCAAGCACATTAGAAGCTGCAGAGATACTACCAGCGAGACAATCATTTTGAACTCTTCCAGGCCTTTGGCGTTTGCCACTGACAATCTTAAAGACGGAGGGATGCTGATTACGCTTATGTGTGGTGCGATTCCCGATAGATGGAGCCACCACCCCAGCAGCAGCGCTCATGTGTGCGTTCGTTGTGAAGAGATGCAGAGATGCTGCCTAAAGTGCGCGGCCAGACGCTGGTCGATGTAGCAATGTAACCAGTATGAATTAAAACCCTTCTTATGTTAAAAAAATGCCCCACAGTCGAAGCATCGCAGCACTCAAGGCAACCAAAGAACAAGTCGGGAGAATTGCAAACATGATCCGCGAACAGAAAGGGCAGGATGAAGGAAAAAGACATGCTAAGGTTTGTGGGTAGCCTAGTAGTCAGTAGGGCACCATACAGCCTGCTGTATCAGGAACTCGAGGAGACCAAGGTAAATCAGGAAGAGATCATAACACGCAACGCGAACAAAAACGCTGCTGTGCTGTGCTGTGTTGAGTTTAATGGCGCATAAGCAACTAAGGCTATCATGCGCCAAGCTCAAGGTGTAAAGAATTGTTTTCTGGAGATTTTTAAAAAGATATAAAATTTGGCTGTGTGCAAAGCTGAAAAACTTATTTTCTTCTACCTAGTTTTGAGAGCAAAACAATATTGATAAATAGCTAATATTAAAAGTTTCGAACGAGGTCGGGTAACCTCATCAGCCGTCCTTGACTGTGCAAGGGCTGGAGGCCCCCAACCAATCAATTCTAAACCTCATCCTTTTTATCGGGAATGAGAAAATGGCTGAGGTGAATAGGCGAAGCACTGGGTCTTGTTTTACATCTTTTTAAGAACATCAACTTCTGTTAAATATCTAAAAATACAGGACATGTGGATAATTGCATTTTCACCTAAGAGCAGTGCTGGGTGAAAAGGAATACATTGGTTATAGAATAGAGAAAAGCACGCTTTCCTTTGCTTTTCCAGCTGCGAGCATGATAATGAATTGTGATTAAGTGTAAATTGATCTCCACATGTACACACTGGTTAGTTTTTTTGGTGAGCACAAAGTTGTGTGTAATGTGTGTGTGGCCTATAAGGAGACGGCACCTAAGGACTTCCTTGGAACGTTTTTGGTGCACAGATGACTGCATTGGCCTAAGATCAAGTTTTTTTAGGTTAGTTTGTTATTTATTTATTTATTTTGAATTAAATTGAATGTTTATTGGTTCACGGATTCTCTCCGTGTAGGGGGCAGAGGTAAAGGCAAAATGCCTGACAGAGCCTCTGCGCCCCCACAGTTTAGGGCAGCATGATGTATCATTCACACAGATATCTGAAAAACATATCTTCAACACACAACAGACAGCAATGAAAAATTCCATTATTTAGTACGTGTGCCTTCAAAGCGTGCCTGTGCATGAAAATGATTTTTAAAGGCAGAACGTACGTAAAGAATAAATATTATGTAACATTAGAATTCACTTGCATCAGAAGTCAAGAAAGAAAAGGAAATCGTAAAATTCACTGGTCTGAAAATAAATAGCATATGAAGTAAATAGATCAGTACATATAGACATTTCAGAAAAGAACAAGGTTTAGACAGGTGTGCAATGTAAATGCTGAGACAATGGCAAATATATTTTACAAGCGCTTAGAGAAATAACATAACATAATATAACATATAACATAGATAATAACATAAATAATAACATAAAAATAGCACAACATAATGCAACATAACTGAGCTTACATTTGTTATTAGGGATGAGATCAAGTTGCACAAAGTGAAAATTCAATGTCACTCCCCACTAATAGCTTTTTACAGTCTTTTTTGAATTTGTGGAAGGGTTGTGTGTATTGTATGTTAAACTGATCACTGTTTAATATATTAATCGTTTGGTAATTCAATGCTTGCCTTCCGTAATAAGTTCTTGTGGCGGGCTTTAGATGGTGTGGTCTACGTATTGGGTATGAAGTGCAACTGTCGACAGGTATTGTATGCAGCCTATTTTTATAAATCCACTGGAGTAGTTTGATATAATAAACTTGATCTGCTTTAAGCATGCTATATTTAATGAAGAGCGGTTTTGTTCGGAGTCCTCGTTTGTCCCCCACATAGTTTTCACACATTCTCAATATTTTCTTTTGTACAATGATTAGTTTGTTGTAGTTTGAAGCTGTCGTAGTTCCCCATACTAGAATGCCGTAACTGAGCTTTGAATAGAAGAGTGAGTAATATACTGCATGTTTCAACCAGGTGGGTAGTATATTTTGTATTCTGTACATGCAGCCAGTAACTCGAGATAGCTCACTTTTTAATTTGTTAACATGAGTATTTCATGTAGGTCCTCTGTAAACCATACGCCCAAGTAGTTTTGCTCTGTAACTTCTTCCAGTAACGTGTCCTCAAATTTCAGATGAACACAGTAGGGATCTCTTTTATTTGTTGGCTTAAAATTATATATTTGGTTTTGCTCGTGTTTAAACTCAGCCGGTTGCTTTTAAGCCACCTGGAGAGGTGTAAGAGGTAACTGTTAGCTGATGATTCTATGACCTCTTTTGTTGCGCCAGTGAAGATATTAGTGTCGTCAGCATACATTATTATTTCAGGGGAGTTTGGTATTGACGTTATATCATTTATGTATATAAGAAATAAGAGGGGTCCTAAGATTGATCCTTGATGGAAGCCATATTCGACTTTAAATTTTTCTGATACCAGATGGTCGACGCATACATACTGATACCGATGTGAGAGGTAAGATATAATTAAATTCTTCGCTACACCTCCAACACCATATGCAGCAAGCTTCTTAAGAAGGATATCGTGTTGTACAGTGTCGAATGCCTTTTTCAAATCCAAGAAAATCCCCAGAGTAAGCAGTTTGCTCTCAATATTTTCAACTATTTTGTCCTTTATGTTTATCAAAGCTAGTTCTGCAGACTTATCCATTTGAAAGCCATACTGCGACTTCGTGATTATTCCGTGTTTATGAAAAAAAGCCGTAAGCCTATCATTAACAACACGCTCAAATATTTTGGAGAACACCGGCAAAACAGATATCGGCCTGTAGTTGGTAAGCTTTTTCTCATCACCACCTTTGCAAACAGGGGTGACCTTAGCTATTTTTAATTCATCTGGGAACTCACCACATGTAAGTATCTCATTTATTTAATCAGTTAATACAGGACTAATAAGATGAGCGACATACTTCACAGGTAAGGCCTTTATTGAGTCTTCCCCGCATGCAGCTTTGTTTTCTAGGGCCATGATAATTGCTTCAATTTCAGTAGGGGTCGCTGGTGTACATAATGGAATCAATCTGCCCTGTAGCTGACTGCCATTGTTTCTTTGCATTTAAATGTAGAAATATTAGCAATCTTTGTGCGTGATATTTATAGGAGATAGTTTCAGGGAAATTTGCTTGTCGCAAGCTTGAGCGGCGCATGAATATGCTCTTTCGTTGCCTTTTATGCCAACGTGACTAGGCACCCACCACAGTCTAATATTTTGTCCTTTTGCTCTGGCTGTTGTAATGTTGTGTATAAGGTCGCCAAGAAGCGGAGTTATGTCATTTCCGGAGTAACTGGCTTTAAGCACACTTAGCGTGTCTGAGTAAATAATACTGATGGTGAGCTTCTCCTTTACTATTTTTTCCTATGACTGCACAGATGGCATAGCATTCGGCAGTGAAGATGGATGCACACTGTGGAAGTCTTACTATTTTATTCAAATTCCCTTCTACCACTGCGCTTCCAACATACGACTCTGTTTTTGACCCACCTGTATAAAATATCTTGTGAAACTGCTGTAATTTTCCTCGAGTGTAAGAAATTCTTGCATTATAGCTTCTTCCGGAATTTGTTTTTTGCGAAACGGTGTGAGAATAAAATCACAGATTTCACGGAAATTATACTATGGTGGCCGTGCACCTCGCCTTCCAGCAATGCTTGGCAACGTGTCTAATACGCCGAGGTTCTGGCAGATGTCTTCGAATCGGTAGAGCAGTGTCCTGGTTGCTTGCGGTTTATTGTTAAAGAGTATTCTAGATGGGCACTTTGTAGCCATGAGATAACAAATATATTTGTATAGTGTGGGGTTTGACTTGGGGAGATAAGTACGTTCCCCCCACTCAATCGCGGCTGACACGGTTCAAAGCCGCCCGGACCCCACCCCGTGATCGCGTACGCTACCGAGCGCTCGCCGACCACGGCGGGCCTTGTTTCTGAGGGAAAGGAACGACACACTGGCTGACACAAACAGGCAATTATTGCTACAGCAACAATAACGCCAGCTAGCAACAAGGTACGCTAATGAATCAAGGTCGTCCGTCTCACCAACAAGGTTCCGAGCGAATGTTCGCCCGCGCTAGGGCAAGGGATATATACTCCGAAGGCCGGACGGGACGAGTACGAGAGCCTGTCTCCCCGTCGCTTCCTCGCCCCTCCGGCGAAGAGCGGAGCTGCGAGCGACACGTCCGCTCGCGCTGACGATCCCAGCCGAAGGGGCGAGGAAGCGACGGGGAGATAGGCTCCCATACTCGTCACGGCTGGCCTTCGGAGTATATATCCCTTGCCCTAGCGCGGGCGAACATTCGATCGGAACCTTGCTGGTGAGTCGGACGACCTTGATTCAATAGCGTACCTTGTTGCTAGCTGGCGTTATTGTTACTGTAGCAATATATGCCTGTTTGTGTCAGGCAGTGTGTCGTTTCTTTGTTCCCTCAGAGCAAGGCCAAAGAAGAAGGGCAGCCAAAGAATTGAGCAGTCAATTCGGTGCGCCCTCTTTTTGGAGGACGATCAACGGAAAGTAAGAAATGACCCATCAAATATCTTTGTAGTTCAGTCGCAGTGTTAGCCACCCAACATGGAGACCAACTAGGGGGCAAGAGAGGAGCTTGCAAGCAAGTCCTGCCTTCACCAGCTATACACCTCAACTATAACCAGATCTGACGAAAGCCAGGGTAGTTCGCCACACAAGGTTAACCCTAGCCGCCTAAGAAATATGTACGAAAAAACGAAAAGGGAGCAGGAGACAGGAGAGTTTTGAGAAAGAAGATCGGGATGTACAAAATGGAGAGGAGGACAGGAAAGGGCGACTGCCGACTTCCCTCGGTCGGGTCAGGCCGGAGGTGCCGTCTGCAGGAAGCTGGGGCCAAAGTGGTGTGTTGCCTCCACCGAGGGGCCTTAAAGGTCCAAACGCTCGGCATCAGTTAAATCACCAGGGTCCCTTTTCTCCGGACACGGTGATGCCACGCACGACAAAGCGCGGGTGCTCGGGTCCGTGGTGAAGCATCGTTCCCCGTCATCCCCGTGCGGGGATGTCCCTGCGGATGCTCGGGAACCCGTGGTGTCGCCACTGACAAACGCCTGCAAGCTGGAGACGCTCCCTGCAACAAAACGTGCTGAAGATACCACGAAACACCCTCAACGGTACATGAATGGCGCTGGATGTGCACAACACTTTTAAGGAGTTACAGAACACTACTAGCAGCCCAGAGGAAACTGATGATGCAAACGAGGACAGGAAAAACTCTCCTAACCAAACTTGGGATGAAGTCCCTATGAGAAACCTGAAAGACAAACACAGGCGCCTGCTCACGGTCATGACCATGCCTAAACACATAGACCCAATGCCCCATAAAGAGAGGATATCGGCAAGAGCAGAGACACTACAGAGGTTTCATGGAAAAAACGAAGGCACCGCACACACAAATGCAGCGATGCACCCAAAAGGGCCTTAAGCGGTTGCAGCGGTAGGGAACCACCAAATGCAAGTGGCGGGTGCAACCATCAAGGGAGCCAGTATAATAAAAGCAGAGGACATTGCTGTCGCAATGGCCATAGTCGACAGGACCAGAAAGGGGGCACCCCGGATGGTACTAACGGACTCCAAGCATGCATGCATGAATTACCTCAATTGCAGGGTAAGCAGGCGAGTGGCAAGAAATACGGAAATTAGAGAATAAAATTAAGAAAAACCGCGAAATGCTGGTATGCATGCCAGGACATGCAGGGGTCTGAGGCAACCAAAGGGCTTAAGACACTGCGTGAGGATACGCAGCAAGCTGCATGCCGCAACATCCGCAAGACCCGAAGTGTAACCTGAACCGAGTGCCGGCAACACACACAACAGACATTCTAGATTGTTACAAAGGGACCAGGAAAGGTATCTGGAACCTCAGAAAAAAAAGACTCCAAGCCGATGCGTACCTGGGCCTAAACACACCAAGTAAAATGTGCCCAAAACAATACAAGGACAAATGTCTATGGTGCGGGGGCAGACCCACATTCTGCCACACCACACAGTAGTGTGACAAAGTGCCTTTTTACTCTGTGGTAGAACAGAGTGCAGCGCAGTAGAAGCAGATGCTTGCCAGCGAGGAAAAGAAGGACCAGCAAGGCTTGGTCTTCGAGCCAAGCGGGCACATACCACTCGAATACGGGTGCATCCACGATTCAAGCAAGAGGGCCCTGAAAGAGATTTCCGACTGCAAGACTTAGAAGTCTAATAAACTTGATCCTATCTCTCTGGTGTTGTCAAAAAACACATTATTTACACAGAGCAGACATGGAAATGAAAATGAGCGACTCGGCACAGCATACATATAAAGTAAGCGATGCGTCGCCGACACAGAAGAAAGGTGTTAAGGATTTTGTTTCTAATCAACCGTTTTGAGCAATAAGGGCCACCACAGTGGCTCAGCGGTTTGGTGCTCGGCAACTGACCCGAAAGATGCGGGTTAGATTCTGGCCACGGCGGAAACGCAATGCACTCGTGCACTTTGCGATGTCAGTGCACGTTAAAGAAAGCCAGGTGGTTAAAATTGTCCAGAGCCCTGCAGTACAGCATCCCTCAAAGCCTGAGTCGCTTTGGTATGTTAAACCCCATAAATCATGTTGAGCAATAAGCAACTAATAGTGTAATAATCATTGTACTGAAAGATATTTCATTACCAAGTTTCGGAAGAGATAGCCAGACGCTGCAAACTGGTTTGGATCACATTGTCGGCATGTGGTCACTTCTTCTGACCTGTAATCAATTACCGTTCAGGTAAAAAATATTATGAAGTACTGCTTCAACGATTAACACCACAAATTAAAGAAAAACATTTCCCTATGCACTCCTTGGTGTCGGTGGTTGTTGGCTTCCTTGATGTATATAAATCAACAGCGCACTTTCAGTTCCCTACACACTAGGGGGCTGGAATTCCAGTGTGCGCCCACTATCATGGTACAGCCCCTTCATTCATAAAATACTGTGCACATAGCTTTCTTGACTGTCCAGCACCTGACCTAAAGCTTCGCGATTGGGTACTCTCTAAGTTCTGTAGGCCTCCTGGTTCAGCATCAGCCCTCCAATGGCCTGGGGAGATGTTGGCAAAGCGGTGTTCACTACCTGTATAGGCAGGTGGGCAGTAAGGAGTGTCCTTCGCAGCAGAAAGTTGTACAAAGCACAACATGCCAGGACGGCATCTACTGCATTCTTCGGCAGGAGGTTCTCCGAGTATGCCGAAGGCATTTTCCACAATGCGCCTGCAACAAAAACATTTATTAAATCTATGATAATTTTGTTACCCTGCAATAAAGTTGCATAGATTGGTTATTTTGTACAAGTAAAGTATCATATAAGGGAATGTGCACTCGACAAGCAATTAATAATACGTATCACGAAATCAACTGCACAAGCCAGGTGCAGTAAATGTGATCTGGTAAAGTGGTTTATTTGTACTGGTCTGCTTTGTTTTATAAGTTCCTTCTCCTACTTGCCCCTCACGTGCAGCATAAAATAGCAAACAGAGCAATGTATAGTTCATTCTTTCAGTAGGCAATTTTTTTTCCTTTTCAAATAAGAAATGAAGGCATGTCTAACATGTACCTTGCCTTGCTCAGCCTGTAGTTGAAGACCCACTGGGTCGCCTGCACATTTTTGCCAGGGTATGGACGCAAGAAGTCCTCTCTTAGTTGGAAAGCTTCGTCGCCCACAAATACGTGCGGCGCAGCTCTCTCGCTATTGGGGAGGCGTGGTGCAGGTGGCACGTTCGCAGTACCGCTGCTCAGCTTCTTACTAAATGTGGATGACTTAAAGACGCCCCAATCACTTTGGCGACCTGGAGCACCAAAGTCAATACACAAGAAATCTACGTTTCGCCCCCACAATTGCCACCAATATGATAGAAAATGTGCCCTAAAAAAACATATTCATTTGCAACCCTTGTACATGCATGAAGCATGAAGGAGTTATTTTAATGCAAAACTGCACTCAATACCTTGTAATTTTAAATGCTGCTGCCAGAATGTGGTGGGGATGTAATCTGCACATGCTTCCCATCAACTGCGCCAACGCAGTTGGGAAAGTTACAGCGTATGCCAAACTACCGTGCCGTCTTTTCCCACTGGTCAGGTGCTGGGTCCTAGACAGCAAAAATCGAGGCTCACAACATGGTGAAGGACTAGTTTTGCATGCTAGTGAAATGCCAAAACAGGTTGTGATTTTTATATTACTTCACCTCAGCCCTTATATTTTTATATTACTGCACTTTTGGCTCTTTAATACGTATCAACCATACATGCTAGCGAATAAGAGGTGAGCAATTCTCACAGGCATGTAGAGTGGCTCCAAATACTTCCAGATAAGCCTGCAAGTGTCATGGATCAATAGGCTACATGTTGATGGTGCTACTCGGAACACCATGAACACTTGCTTGATGGCCATCCCTGAGGAGAGGTACCTGCTTACAACAAAAACGGATGATAACTTGTGTGAAAACTTCAGTGTCGTCACAAGTGTCGCAGTACCTGATGGTGATATCCAACCTTTCTTCAGAGCAAACAGGCTCTCTGAAGAGATTATGGCGCTCCATGTCCTCACGGGCAATCATGAAGAGGCCATCAAATTGTTGTAAGCCGTCGCGGTGGCTCAGTGGTTATGGCGCTCGGCTGCTGACCCGAAGGACATGGGTTGGATCCCGGCCGCGGTGGTCGAATTTCTGTGGAGGCGAAATTTCAGAGGCCCGTGTACTGTGCGATATCAGTGCACGCTAAAGAACCCCAGGTGGTCGAAATTTCCGGAGCCCTTCACTACGGCGACTCTCATAGCCTGCGTTGCTTTGGGACGTTAAACCTCAATAAGCTAATAAACCAATCATACTGTTGTGAGTTCATTCAATATTCCTGGAGAAACATTTTCGGGTATTCCCTCATGAATTTGTACTGTAATAATGAGAGCAGAACTAACATAATCTGTTAAGTGCATACAGCTCTTTATGACCATGTCATAATTTCTCTCCTTTTCTGTCACTGCATCTACGCCAAACTACAACATTTTATAGAATGCAGTTAACAACCATTCGGAGAACAACCATTAAAAGATGCAGTGGCCACTTCAACTTTCAGTGTTTATTTAAGGACTTCATAGCCAGATTCTCCTAGTCTCCACTCAAAGTACAACTTTTTTCAAGATTCCTGTCACGCGTCGCCCAGTGTCATGATTGGTATGCAGGCGGCTCATGCGCGCTGTTTATACAAAATAAACGCTTTGAGAATACTGAGCTCCCGACAACATGTCTCGGCCCATGCGAAGCGTATTCGAAACTTTAGCAATGGTTCATTGGGTTTGTCATCCCAATGACATCCCGGGACGCCATGGTTGATGGGTCCTGATAGTTTCTACCACCCGACGTTCTTTAATATCAATCAATCAATCAATCAATTTGTTTGAATCAACAAAGGTGATGCCGGTAGCGCGATTAAATAGCCCACAAAGATGTTGTCTTGACAGGGACCACGCTCCCGGTTACATTCTTGCCGGCAGCAGAAGCAAACAACCGGCAAAAAGAGCAAACAACATATTGTGCAATTTTTGGAATATATCGCATATAAGAAAATGTTCAATAACATCGCACAGTACAGAGGCCACTGGCATTTCGCGTCCATCAAAACGTGGCCTCCGCGGCCGGAATCGAACCTGCGCCTTTCAGGTCAGCAGTCGAGCACCATAACAACTCATCCACTGGCTGAAGTGACTGCGAGTACTAGGTGGACGGCGCAGCAACAGTGATTTTCAAATGTAGCATATAGGAAGAGACCCCTACCGAAATGTAAGCGCTTACGATTTTGATTGCTATTATCGCACCTCACGTGAAGCCATTCTCCCGTTTTTTTTTTACATCAGTTGGTATCCCCAAATGTATTATGAAAAATAAGCCGGTAGACCCGTCTGATCTAACCCGGTAAACGACTTCCCTTGACTAGACGCCAGTTATACGTACTGCCCAGAGGCTAAGAACCTCTATCAAAAGTCCTTATAGATCTGGTTGACTTATAATCAACATCCCCACAACTGCAAAATGTCCCTCCAGATCTGGTAACAGACATACTTTATACGTTGCTGCTGGATGTTTGCAACATGATTTGGGCCTTGTTATGAAGCTCAGGTACGCTAATGGAACATAGCAGAGACGTTGTCTTTTAAAATTGAAAGTTCATGTAGAGGTCAACAAAGGAATAATAATTGGTACTCTACTCTTGCCGAGGGCCTACAAAATTTACACAAGCTTTTTGCTGGCATTAAGAGTCCGCAACCACTTAAAAATGTTTAGCTGTTTGGCGATGATGCAGATATACATAGGACCTGGTTTGTCAATGAGCACATTAATTCTCTACATTAGAGCATTTCAGCGTGAAGACGCAGTCGACATTATTATTACTTCTTTATCAATTGTCTTTATCAGACCAAGAGCAGTTATTATTTTACTGCAGTTGCAAGGCCAAACACTACACCAATGAGAAATATACTGAGAGATCCTTCGCTTATGAAGAAACAGATCATGGAATTGGATCGACCTTTAACAGGTTACCCTTTAAGATAAGATAACGCCCACTCCAATACTTATGTACAGGACGCATTGCAACAGGGCTGCAGTGAATAAAACAGTTTCGGGGCACACTGGCTATTTAAAATATTAGAGCGATAAAACGCAAAGACATCTACACAGCCACACAGCTTTTGATGCATGAAGGGCTGAGAAGAAGTAGGGATAACGTATCAGGGGAGGCTGATTCTCTAGGTTTCGGTAAATAGTAGATGCATGCCGAAGCTCTGACTCAAGTTCAGTACAGACCTACCGATGAAAAAAATCGCCGTTTTCATCGTCAGCATTCACGGCGGCGTTTTGTTTTAGCCCCGGTATTGTGCTAACCTTGCGTTGCTGTTACTTGCCGTTCTGTTCATGATGGCATAATTATGACAGTTTCACTCTTCTCAGATAACTGGGACCGTTGTTACAATACCAGTTAATAATGTCAGATAGCGCATTTGTCTGTATAATATCCCTTCATTATAACCGAAATGTGGTTAAAGCTTATGTGCCATTAAATTCTTTGTTGGAACAAAGATTACCGCACTGTGCTACAGATTACGGCATCAAATTCATCCTACTTGTGCAGTAGTGAAGTCTATGGAATAAAGCGCCAATAAGTGGACTAATTCGATGCGTAAATCCTACCTCCCTCACAGCTAAAATCTCTTGCTCGAGAATCTAATTCCTGAAATGTGACGACTGTTGGTGAGTTGGACCAAATCATTACGATGTTTTAAATTTGCTTGGAAGAACAAGTGTCTAAAGAATTCGGAAGTTTTTTCAACGCTATTCATTATGTTTTCGTCCGTGGAAATTAAAGAAAATTGCCGGTGTACAATAGAGACAAGAAGGCAACCACTTACATGCCCTTTCGAATCCGTTTTGTAGTGTATCATAACACCATTCTGCAATGTTCGGTTAAAAAGAGGTCACAAACCACTGTAAGATAGCTCTCTTTAAGGCTTTATAATTTCTACCAAAATAGCACTGTGCAACTGCATCAATACAGCTGCACTGTTCTGGCGAAATAGCCAAACTTCGCACAAATTTCGCAAAGCGCAGGGGTGCGAGTTATAGGCACGAAAACGCATAATTAATTAAAGCCCAACTCACCGAGATTCTCCTTTGTCTATATTGAATGCGAATGTGCTAGCTACATCTATAATCTAATTACGACAAAGTTTTCCTCTTCTTGGAAATCTGGTGCCGTTTTTACAAGGATTCAAAATAGCGTTCTTCTATAGACGTTGAGTGAAGCTGCTAATGCGTTGTGCTGGTAGGCAGCTTACTAGAGGTAATGTAGGTACGGGTATTCGAAATCTCTTCTCAAGCAGGGCCCTTGAGGATAAAGGGATTTCGGCTGTCATGACATGAATACGTGGGCAGAAACACTCCTTAGCTGTCTTAGGTTTCCTACTATGTAAAGGCGTCTTGAAATTACAGACCGCGAAAGCCGCATTCTTCCGAAGCACTGAAAATAGCGATCTCTGCTCGGCACAAGCAGCGGAAAAACCGACAGAAGCATCTCAAACATTAGACGAAACGTTTTCTCGCTTTATCATAACGACCTAATTTTCTGTTGTTTTGTAGAAATTTGTCGAGATGCGGTAGCTATTTCTATTCTCCATTTCTGTAGTCTGTGGTTCCGTTGTATTTTCTGCTGTACCGATATAAAACTCTTAGTTCAAGTTCGTAGGCAAAAACATAAAAAAAACATGTTGGGCCGACAGAAAATAATATTTTATTTACTTATTCTTTTGTGAATTTCTTTATGACAAACTGCAGGCCTTGAGGTCCAAGCAGGAGTGGATTACAGAAACAGTTCACAAATTGAGCAATAACACCAATATGAAAACAGCACACGAGCAGCAGGAAATGACATAGAGAGACAAAACATAAGCTAACAAAACTGTAGTGTTGTAATGTAGTGTTATCTGTAGTGTTTGTATACTGGGTATGGTGATGGGTATTTTTCTCGTGGTATTGAGCCCAGTATCTAGTTATGTGTGGCCAGAAGTATTCGAAAGTTCGCGTCCGTAGTGGTTATTCCCGAAAAAAAAACACTAGACTTTCGTAAAACCTGCTTTAGCAGCGCTCTCTCTCAATGCTGAGCGAGGGATGAAGGCAGATGCCACAAAAGAAATTGTCCCGGTTCCAGGGCGTTGGTTTGCTGTGCGGAAGGATACAGTACACGGCTGTAACGCCTACCAGCTCAAAGCGGCTTTTACGGCCAGCGTGGAGCTGCCGAAACGCCACAACCAAGAAGCCCTAGTATATCCAAGTCCTTAGTCTTTACGTAACTTCTGGTACTTGGTAAAGAGCACCGTTTTCTGGATTTGGTTTAGAGGAAGAGGATTTTTAAGCGTTTTTTAGCACACTAACTTCAAATACTAATGCTATGTTTTTCGAAGCGAAAAGATTCACTATACTAGGTAAAGCAGTCCTCGAGTAGGCCAGAGAATGACCTTGAACGACCTTCAGCTCAACCATGTTAGCTCTGTATGACCATGTGTGGTACAATTATGGTGTCAAACTCTAGACCCCTGACCTTGACTCATGATGTTTAGTTGCCATTTGATCGTTGTCCTCTGACCTTTGACATTACGTGGCATTTGGGTTTACCTTTGACCTTAAGAACTGCCGATGGAGTGATGTGAACCCTCCGGATGACATCTGATGGGGGTGTCGTAAGACTGGGTGATACCACGTCATAGCCACGTTGTCATGTGGGTATATATAGAACCGATGTCGCGAGCTTGCAGCAGAGCTGCCATGTACGAGCCTCAGATGCTTAGAAAGCTTCCTTGATTTTCTTTGAATTTCAGGGCTAGCCAAGTTAAGCCACTGCCAATTTTTTTACAGCACTCTCTCTTGAATATTGCGATGAGAACTCCATTTAAATTCAAAAACAAACTCATTTCGGGAGGACTTTCCGGTTGCAAATTCGTTACAAACGTCTTTACCTTTCAGACTGAGAAGCATTCTGCGGCAGCGCGCAAGTTTGTTCTTGACAAAAACTGCGCCAAGAATTTAAAGAGACGAAACTAAAAATACCGCTTAGCAACGTGAAATATCCCGGCCAAGCTTTTGTTAAACCTGAAGTGGATTACATTCCTTAAGAGTGACATCAGTGGTAGTGCGGTTATTGAGGGCATGTTCGAGACTTGATTCATCATCATCGTCATAAGGGTGACTACGCTCACTACAGGAGAAAGGCCTCCGCCATACCTCTGGATTAACCCGGTCGTGCACCAGCCGTGGACACCTTATCCCCGTAAACTTCTTAGTCTCATCCATCCACTCAACTTTTTGCCGCCCCATCTTAGCTTGCATACTCTTGGAATCAGGTGATTTACCCTCAACGAGTATCGGTTGTCTTGTCTTCCATTTGCATCCCTCGTCCACGTTTGTCTTTCCTCTTGATTACGAAAAGGATGAGTTACCCCGCATTTATTCGATGGCTCATTATGCTCTAACTCTATCGCTTAACAATGAGCCTATTACTTTCCTTCCCACAGATCACTGCATTGTACTCTATTTAGCTTGACCACTTTTCGTTAGCCACACAGGTGAGAACCGGAAAGACCCAGAAGTTAGGTAAGTATCTCTTGAGCGATACTGGTGAACTGGAATTCATCATGATCTCAGACTACCTGCTAAATGCGCTCCATTCGATTCAGGTCCCTCTAGCTAATTCATTCTACTGGATTGCACCTGCGGTCACTGCCTGCCCCAGGTAGACGTATGCTTCTTCCTAAACATTTCTACATTTCTTGATCTTTCTACATATTGTTTAACCCGGCAGCATTAAGTGGACGTTCGGAGAAATATCCTTGGGGTCGTCAGTGTTACTCAGTATTCATTGACATGGTTTTTACGTGACACGTTCAGCTCTGAATAGAAAATATTTAGTACTCTAGCTGACTTGTAACTACTAGGTCTTAGGATGACTGAAATTTTATTACATCATCATGATGATTCTGACAACACCGACCGCAGGACTAAGGCCTTTTTTCTCATCCCGTGAATTAACATTGCTTGTTCATGCTTAGGCACACTACGCTCGCAAACTTATCAATCTAATCCGCCCATCTAACTTTTTTCCGCCATCCCTTACGGCTGCTCTTTCATGATGTCCAATCCGTTGCTCTTAACAACCATAGGTTATCTTGCCTTCACATTACATGCCCTGCCTAGGCCCATATCGTAATCTAGACTAGAATATCAATAGCCTGTATTTCTTCCTAGACCAGCTCTGCCCTGTCCCTGTCCCCTAAAGTTGCGCCTGTCGGCATCCGCGCCTTATCTGGTTGCGTTTTTCTGATTTTTTTTTAACCCTCTTTGTAAGTTCCGACGTTTGTGCCCAATAGTGAATACTTGTAAGATAGAGCTGTTGCATACTTTTTTCTTAGGGAATATTAGAAAACTACCACGCATGTTGCAACAGAAGCCGCGAAATGCGCTACATCTCTTTCTTATTCTTCGAGCTGTTTCACTCCCCTGATCTGCATCTTCATCTGCTACCTGCGCTAAGAGGCGCACTCCCGTACCACTTCAAGCGCCTCGCTATCAATCAAATTTTTTTCCCATCTGAGACCTTTGAACATTGGTTTGGTTTCCTGCATATCGATTTTACACTCACCGGCCTGATCTGCCTGTCTGAGCCATTGTTTACGCTTTGCAATTTATACCATCACTGACATAGCAATGCGATGTGGTCCTTGAATCGCAGATTAATAAAGTATTCGTCATTGGTGCTGATCTCCAGGTGTTCTCAATCAGAGCCGGCGAATGCCTCCCGTAACCAGGCGGTGAACAGCATTGGCGAGATCGTGTCTCCCTGCCTCACACCCTTCCGGATTTGAATTTTTCTTGCGCACTTCATAAAGGGCTATGTTCGTTGTGGAGCCTGTATAGAGACCTTCCATTCTTTAATAATACAGAAAACTTACGCACTGAATAACCAATGCCCGGACGGCTTCTGAGCTTTCGACTTATTCAAATGCTTTCTCGTAATCTACGAATGCTTTATATTGGGTTAGGTCATATTCTGCGCACTACTCTGTTACCTGATTGATACTGTGCAATGGGAAAGTCTCCAGTAGCCTTTGCAAAAGCCTGCCTAATCATTTCTTTGCTTCAGGTCTAAAGTAGCTCTGATTCTGCTATCAGTAAAGACTTGTTAGCTGGTGGAGAGGAACCGTGCTGTAATTTTCTAGTAATTGACGTCACTTTTTTACGGATTAAGACGTTGTTTGCGCTCTTCCTAGCTTTCTTTACGCTCGAGGTCGCAAGGATATGTCTAATGAAGGTGATCTAGTCTCCCTAGCACAATCTCATAACTATCGTCCAACAGACCTCCTGTTACCTGATCGTCACAAGAACCTTTACTCCTTTGCATTGTTTCTAAGCCTTTCTTTATTCCATCTTTCTTAGTGGCGGGATGTCCCGTTGCTCACGTCCTGATTACATTTTGTACTGTATATATTTGTGTAGAAGTCTTTAAATAGTATCAATATCTAAACCATGCTGCTCACAACATTGCCCTCTTTGTCTCTTCGCATGTACATGAGATTTTAGCTACGCCTATTTTCTTCTTAGGCGCTTTTAGACTTCTTCCTTTCTTTAAAGCATCCACCATTCTCCCCACATTAAACTCTATTACATCGGTTACCTTTCATTTATTTATTAGAATTGGTAGCTCTTACAGTTCTATTAGCTCTATGGAGTCAGTGGCTTTTATATCTAGAAGTTTCTTAATCAGATTTTTCGTTTCGTAAGAGAATGTGCTGCTGCCTAACCATTCTAACGCGTGATTCTACTGCGTTCTGCCTAAAGATGGTTGTGAGGTTATCGTTATTTGCTAGAACATTAAGCTCGTCATCCTCAGTTAGAGCCGAATACGTGTTCTGCGCTGCCCATTGCAACTTTTAGGAATGTGAAGTAAATTATTTACGCTGAAAATAAATTGCGTTAATTAGTTGCGAATCGAACCCAAGACCCATGGATGCGAGTGGTGCACGACGCCACTAGGCTATTGAGAGCGGATGGTACGGCTTGGTTAAACTTAGAGCTTGCGCGCCTTGCGATGTACACGTGGTTTATTATGATTAGTAATGTACGCTAAAGAATACGTGCAATTAGAAAAAAAGACTAATTAAGAAAAAGCATCAATTAACTTTTCACGCTCTCTCGTCATACCGTCAATGCGAAGCTTAAGTGTTCCCCTTATATTTTGGACCCATTTTTCATCTTTGCCTCTCTAAGTTATTTAATGTGCTTTTCTGCACTTTTTCTGTATTTAAGATGCTTTTCTGTACATTTAAGATGCTTTCCGGTGACCTAGCAAGGCAAGGTAACCAGCAAATCGCAAATTGCTAAAGTGTTCTCCATCAGCATTTATCCCCAACTGTTCCTAATACAGGTCTGTGCATACGTTCTGTAAACAGGCTGTGAATGTAACTGAGAGGTCTTGTCGCACTGACCGACCTCCTTTCTTGAATTACACGATATTCAAGTCTTTAGATTTCGCGTGTTCTATGTGGCTTTCCTGGGGGCGAAGCGTCAGCTTCGCGCTTTGGTGCGCAAAAGCTCCGTCACCTGCGATTATTTTGTCAGCACACCTTTGGTCCAGCAATTAAACATGCTCTGTGCCGGTCGCATGAATTGAACGATTGCGGCTGGAAGCTTCGGCTTATCGACCTATACGGCAGGGCCACCGACGGCGTCATATATTCACACTACAAACTCCCAAAGGTAAAAAGGGAGGGGAAAGCCTTAGTGGTTGCAAACGTTTTCACAAGATGACTTTTCTTCGTCTGGCCAAAGCTTTCATCATTTGCGGGGTTTAATTGGTGTCATCCATCCGAGGAGGAAGGCCCGGTGAAAGGGAGGAGGGTGTGAAGTGCTAATGGCGTTAGGATGGGGAGCGTGAATCTTGTGCAGGCATGATGGCTGGGAAAGAGGATTAACCGGTCGGTCTGCAAAAATGTGAAAGGGAATGGGCCAACTAAGCAGAGAAAGGAGTCCGGCGGTGTGGAGTGTGGAGAAATAGCGAAAGTGGGCTTGAAAGGCTGTGTGCCTAGCTGCGACATGTGGCGTGCATAAATGGCTCGGTTCACCTGGAAAGCTTGGCTAAAAGAGTTAAACATCATGGCAGAACTCAATGCCAGGTGGCAAAAAGAGTAACCTAGAAAAAAAAGGAATGCAGGCGTATGCGGAGAACGAGTTAAACGAAAGGTGAAGGAGCGTAGAATACAAGAGTTGAAGCGAAATGATAGAAGGAGGTGCAGGGCATAAGCGAAAAGAAGAACCGCAATGTTGAAATAAAAATAAAAGAGGGGAAATGGGACTTGGGGTAGATGATGAAAAGGGCGGCAGGAAAGGGTGAAAGAAACAGTGTAGAAGCAATATAAAGTGGAGGGAAAGCGGCTGCAATATTTTATCTCCGACTATGTGCAAACACTTTTTAAAGAATTAGGTCGGTGCGGGAACGCGTCTGAGACAGTATAAATGTCCTCTGGGTGTATTCGTTCCGGATGGTTGTATGGTTTAAATGAGTGTATTAGGAGTTGCTTGTCCGCAGTTTATATAGCCTGCATCTAGAATCAAGAACACACTGTGAACTAAACTTCTAAACTTAAACTATCCAGTCCTCTATCAGGCTTCAAATCTGGAATGATTGAAAACGCAGGGAAGAGTTTCTAATTCCACAAATTTAAAACGTTACAACCAGCAAATAAGGGTCTTCATATACTGACCAAACTTATAATCATTCAGGTGTCTGCCAGAACTGCTCTAATTCTATAAAAATGACTTGCACCTGGTCAGAGAGAAAATATTACACCATTTCCTCAGTACTTTATATCACCGCTTTATCATTTCCTTCACACCATCCCTCCGCCCTTCCCGTCCTTTACCCCCAACCCCAAATTTTCCCCTTGTTGCCCTAGTTTATAAGGTATCATAGAAAACCTTACCCTCCACACTCTTTCCCCTCATACTTCCTTTCGCGATTACTCGGCACCCGCCCCATTTTCTCTTTCGTTCCTTTATCTTAGTTTTACGTGTCCACCCCTCCCCCCAATCATACCAAGCCACCTGTCGCAGCTGGACACACAACCTTTCAAGCCAGCCTTCGCTATCTGTCCACACTTCTCATCCACGTATTTATTACTGCTGAGCTGGCCTATTTACTTTAAGTTTTGTAGTTCACTTGGTTAATCCCCTTTAGCAACCATCATGCCTGGAGAAGACTCACTCCCCAATCATAAAACTTTCCTGCCCCTCATTGGACCTTCCTCCTTGGTGTGAAGGTCCTGTTTTAACTCCCCCAATGTCGAACGTATTGCCCGGACAAAGACAAGTCCTGCTGTCCGATCATTGGGAAGCACCCTCAGGCTTTAGCCTCCGTTGCTCACTTTGTGAGTGACAAGAAAATATCTACCTGCCCTCTCTCTACTATGGACTTACAATACCAAGACCATGAAGTTCTCCACATGGCTGCCAGTTTGTCGTGCTGCCTTCACGGCTGGACGCAGGCTGATATCTGCATATTTCAACGCCCCCCCCCCCCCCTAGGCACATCGCCCCTGCGCACCCTTCCTACGACTTTAGCGAAATCAAGAATCTGGCTCCAGTTATTCACGACTATTACAAAAAATCGCAGTGTCTAACACAAGCGCACCTCTATGCAAAGGATCCTTTCCCTTGGTCTAGATCACTCTTCACGGGCTCACGGAGGCTCACCTTGCCAGCCAACGGGAAAGACAGGCGCTAACAGCCGGGGAACGTTTAGTACGGATGCTATTTGGCTTTCCGATCTCTCATGACCCCCATCCACTGGCCGCTCTCTCCCCATACCGCCATCCTCGTACCGAACAGAGATTCAGATTGCCTGATGCCTGCTAACATGAACTCCGCCCTCAATATCGGCAGGCGCGCCTCCCGCATTCGCTATGTCCGCAAAAATTACTCAGTCAATAACACGGTCACTATATGGATGCTGACTCCTGCCCTCGACGCTTTGCCAAGGTGGTGACAGTCATTGATAATGCTTGCATCCCTCTACTCACTGCTCTTCTGTCCAACAATGATATCGTCGAAGCCGAAGATGCAGACACTGCACTTTCTATGCCTGCTGGCGCCGGGTGAACTAAACTATATTCGATTATCAAGCTACGCTTTACTGCTTTCCAATCGGCAACTCCTCGCAGGCTTCGCTAGCTTCACACGCTGCGCGGTTTGCGCTAGCACTCTACATCACTTCTATGCTAAATATCTGGAAACTGATGTTTTCCGATTTATCGGATTCAAGTGTGGTGCTTCTGGAACCGTATCACGTGACCTCTTACACTTAATGGAGCATGAGCAGCTCACAAAACACATAGATGCTCCGTATTTGTTATCAAAACAATAATGTCATCGTTCCTTTGGCTGATAAAACGTTTCTGAGTTTTTGTCAGCATCATGTGTCACCGCTAATGTGACATCTCCGGCGGCTCTGGTTGGTTCCCAGAACTTATGACATTATCTCAGATTGTATTGAAAGGCCATTGGCCTTCAGTCTATTCGTGGAACATTCTATGTGCCGCAAACAGTTGCTAGTCCCTTGTAAAATGAAGCACACTAGTGCTCCCCACTCTCCGAACAGATGCTGAGGGCTGGCGCTGCTATGATCTGGCTATACATTCCCCCCAAACCGAAGGGAAGTAACTGGTAGGCACTTCCATTCACTCACGACAAACCGATGTCCCCTTAGGGATGCCTTTGGCAGCTTGGTACCTGCAGATGTCCGTGTGTTAACACAGGGATAGCAGTATACATCATCGAGGTAGCTACCCATAAGATCCACTGTGAGCCTACATATGTGAGAGAATTCAGCAGCTTGAAAAACCGCAACTGGTGATTTACTACATCGAAAAACGCATTAATATTTCAATAGATAGCTCAAAACTGGCTTTTGCCCACGAATATAGGAGTCGCTTGCGCCATAAAATTGTAAGGCAAGCCGAAGCCTTCGTAGTCGATGATGATGATGCTAGGCTTTTATGGCGCAAGGGCAACTAAGACCAAAGAGTGCTAAACACGAGGTTTTTGGTCGATTCGGGCTAAAATTTGTACAGATGATGGCATCAATATCAGGTGTATAGGGCCTAAGAGTAGTGAGTATGTGCATGATTATAGAGTCTAAAAAGGGTGCCTAAATATCTGGCGGACTGGCTTAAATGGTGTATAGTGCCTAAAGCTTGTTCTAACAGGAGTTATATATGACCGACGAAGCCAGGTAGCCTCAACCACAGTCCTTGCTTGGATAAGAGGGGCGTGCCGTCTGGCAGTTGGGGGTAAGCTCAGCCGTCTCCTCAGAAATGAGCAGGTACTGAGGTTACTTTGAATATGAAATCTCTCTTAGAAAACCTACGTCAGTTAAAAAATTAAAAAAAATCTATACAATGAGAACATGCTGTGATCACCTAAAAATAATGAAGGGTGCATTGGTCCTTTAAATGTGTAAAGTTCAGGAAAGTGCTGTCTTCTTCGTATATCCACTCTGGGGCATATGATTAATGTGTGGACAACGTAGATGTGGAATTCACATCTTGCGCATTGTGGTAGCGGAGTATCCGGTAAATAATGCGCGTGTGAGATGTGTGTATGTCCAATCCTCAGTCTGCAGAGAGCAACTTCTTTGTATCTATTTTGTTTTTGTTTGGTATACCTCCCAATTCATGGTTTTACTGCGTGCTTTTTGTTGTTTGTTTGTTCATCCCAATCTGCTGCCACTCTTTGCGAAGTGCAGTCGTAATATATAGCCTGAGGTTCTGGTATGTAAGTTGTTTTATATCCATCGTACTCAGTCCAGCGCCTGATGCTGCAAGCCTATCAGCTTCTGCATTTTCATCTATTTAACAGTGATATGGTACCCAACCTACTGCAATTTTAAAATGATAAGGTTCAGTGTGCGCGCAGGCATAAAGCATTTCCTGAGGGAATTCGTCAAAGTTTTTTACAGGGTTTTCCTGAGGACAGGGCCATAATCACACTTCAGGAATCTCATTATATAACACAGCTTGGGACTTTCTTTTCCGGGATGCATCTAACAGCGAACAGAATACCGTGGTATTCCGCAGCAAATATGCCTGTGTGTCAATTCATTGTTTTTTTTATTGACAACTGTGCACTGCACATGAAACTGAGGACGTCTTGCAGGCATCATTGTTAAACTCTGTGCACTGATATTTTGCTTGTAGGGACAAGAAATGCTATTTTATGCAAATTCGTGACCCATTCTTACAAACCTCACGAAAATATGTGTCGCTGTCACTTGGATACACTTGCCAGGGAGCAGTTATGTCTTTAGAAGAAGTTACCCATATGTTGGAGACAGGTATGTCCATGTCTTGGACAAGTGTGGCGACTCTAATGGCTAACAGTGGGGTTTCAGACGGTTGGTCTGAAAAGAGCAGTTTACTGGTTGGGTTTCGCAAAACCGCATTGCATAGATGGTCAGCATGAGATATTACCTTCGTTGCGTGCGTTATACTTGTGTATTTGCGTCGTCGTTCAAGTAACCATCGGTCCGCCTCAAAGTACAAGCTTGCAATTGGGCTTGTACGGAAAGCACCTGTGGCCAACCACAGACCAAGGTAGTACAAAGCGTCGATCATTTTAGGGTGCTTTTTCGTGCTGACTCGTTCACTACTGAGCTGTAGACTATACGTGATAGAACTACACTATTTAGAAGACTCAGCAGGTAGTCTCGACCTGTACCCCAAGACTGGTGGGACAGGGTGTTTAAAAGGTTAATTGATTTCATGCATTTAAGTCTAAGGTGCCTAATGTATTTGATGAATGTAAACTTTTTGTCGACAGTAACGCCAAGAAATTTATGCTCTTTTTGGACAGCAATAGTCTCGCCGTTAAGTGCAATGTCGGGTTAAGGTCTAATACAACGTTTTTTTGTGAAGAGCACGCTAACACTCTTTGATTATTTGAGTTTAAATCCGTTTTGTCTGCCCACTTTGCTACTTTGTTTACTGCTAGTTCAATTTTCCGCTCACAGATGGCCAAATTACGTGATTTGTAAATTATTTTACATCGTCGACATAAACGACGTAGGATATAGATCTAGGCAGGACGCTCTTAAATGAATTTATTTTCACTATAAAAAGAGTGCAGCCAAGAACGCCGCCTTGAAAGACACCATTATCTTGTCAAAACTGCTTGGAAAACGAGATCCCTACACGGACCTTGATTGTTCGTTCAGGCGGATAACTTTGAATGGTGGACAGCATATTTCCCGAGATACCAAAGACGAACAGGAAACGGATGATACTATAGTGCCATGTGGCATAGTAAGCTTTCTCTAAATCCCAGAAAACAGATAAACAGTGCTGTTATTGCACAAAGGCGTCCCTTACGTAAGATTCGAAGGCAGCGAGCTTGTCAGTGGTTCACCGATTAGCTCTAAATCCAGCTTGGTGCTGGGCATGAAGACCGTTGATTTCAAGAAAATGCACAAGGCAACGATTACCATTTTTTCAAAGAGCAGCTGTTTAGGGCAATTGACAGATAACTGTCCGCAAGAGGGGCTTCTTTACCTTGATTTAATACCGGGATAATAATCGCTTCTTTCCAGGCTTTTGGAAGACGTCCAGCAGCCCATATCTTATTAAACTGGCACAGGATAGTTTCAAGGGTTTCTCCATGCAAGTGCCTGAGCATTCCATGTGTAACCCTGTTAGGGCCTGCGGCTGTTGAGTTCCCACAAGTGGCCAAGGTAACTTTAAACTTTTGTAAACTAAATGGGCTATTTTATCTTCCTACTGATGGCCTTTTAATATTGTAAACATGTTTGCGCTTTTCAGCAAGCTTGTATCTCAAGAAGGAATCTGTATAATCAGCTGAGCTAAAAGTGTATTCGAAGTGTTTGCCTAGTGCATCTGCTTGGTGCTCCAATGCATCACCAGCAGTGTTAAAAGAGAAATTAGATTTGAACCATGCCTTTTATGTGCTTTTAGTCTACTGTACAGTTTATGTGTACCTGTGTAAGAAATTACACAGGAGAGGAACGATTGCCAACTTTCCCGTTTGGATATACGGCGAGTACGCCTGCCATTTGCTTTAGCTCGCTTAAAGTCTATCAAGTTGTGAATCGTAGGATAACGGCGGAATTTTGTCCATGCATTATTTTGGTCCGAGCTTTCTTGCACTGCGCATTCCACCATGGTCTTCGTTTGTTTTCTGTTATACCTGATGTCTGTGGGTTGGATTTCTGTGCAGCGTCTATTATATGCATGTGATTAGGGAGTGAGATTCATCTATGCCTAGTTCTGTAATTGATGAACAGGGCAATGCTGATAGTTCACGGAACATCTTCCAATCAGCATCTGTTCTTTAAACTTCCTAGGGTTATTTTCTCTCAGGTATATATTTTCTGTAAATTTTAACGAAACGGGAAAGTGATCACTTCCATACAGATCTTCAATAACAGCCCACTCAGTAGCTGCCAAGAGCAACGGAGGGCCAATAGCAAGGTCTATCGCTTTGTATGAGGTTTGTGTTGAATTAAAATATGCTGGTTCTTTCCTATTGATTATGCTTGAGCCAGATGACAACAGGAATTTTTCTATTAACGCTCCTCGAGAATCTGTTCTGGTATCTCCCCAACTGGGTGGTGAGCGTTAAAACCACCAACCAACTGGAATGGCTCGGGAAGCTGAACAATGAGTTTTTCGAGTTGATCAGTCGACAGCGGATGACATGCTGGGATATATAGGGAACACATGGTTATTGCTCTGCCAGAAGTTAGTGCTCGTATTGCGACTGCTTCTAGATCAGTCGCCAGTGGAATACATTGCGAGGCAATTGAATTCTGCGCCACAATATCAGCGCCACCTGATGAGTGCACACTGCCTTGCCTGTCCTTCAGGTGTACTGCGTATTTCTTTAGAAAGTTTGTGTGTTGTGTTTAAGTGCGTTTCTTGTAGGCTAAGTATGCTTGTTTGATATTCCGCGAGTATTTCATATGTTTTTAAGTACACTCCGGCAGTTCCATTGGATAATGCTCTCTAAAACTTTAGTTCTCGGGGAGGAAGCGAAGATTAGTGGGAGTTATGTAGATGTTTCCGCCTTTATCAGGCGGCTTGACTGGCGGATGTTTTTTTTTTCAGTTTAAGGCGGTCTAGAAGACTTCGCCTTTTTATGTGGGCCTCCCTCAGCGCCTCCGACGCTGAGGGTTTCGGTGTCATGTCCATTGGTTCCGGTGGAGACGCGGAAGCCGAAGTGGAGTTTTCAAGAGAGAGAGACTGCTTTTCAATTGGCTATGCTTTTCCAGAGGTCCGCGAAAAGTTGACCTCTGTGAAAGGGAAGTCTGGGGCAGCCGGAGGCTGCTTGGTGAGGGTCCGCAGTGGACGCGCATCTGCGATGTTGTATTGCGTGCCCACTGAGACGAGACGCCGCCCGGCCCCGCGGCGTGCTGCGTCAGCGTAGGATCTTCCGGAGAGAAGCAAGAGCTTCTTCCGGAATTTCGAGAATGTGATGTTTTCTGTTACTTTAAAGTAAATTATTTTTTTGTTTTGAAATTTTCGGCATGATCGCGAGTAGGCGGCAAGTGGCCCGTGACAGTTTGGACACTCTACTTGAGCGGCACATCTGTTGTCGGTTGGGTGCTCATGGGCACCGCACTTGACACATGTGAGTTTTCTCCAGCACGTCTTTGATCCGGGTCCGTACTTTTGGCAGTTGCTCTTCTCAGGTTGGGGATATATGGACGGATTGTGTAGTGGATGAACTATGCAATTAAAGCGTCTGAAAGACGGCACCATTCTAAAGTCAAGACGATGTGGGGTGTCACCACCTCTTCATCGTTTTGCCTTAAGTGATGCGACGAAGGGTAATGACACCTTGATCTCGGAAGCCTTCCAGGAGGTCAGCTTCTGTTTCTTAGATCAGATCATGTTCTGATATCACGCCTTGCACAGTGCTTAGATTCTGGTGGGGAGTGATGGTCACCAGGAGGTGAGCAAACTGCATTTGCCTCAGAAGGTGTCAGAGTGGTCTTTCTGGGATACTTCAAAAAGAAGGCAACCAGATGAGGGTCTGTTTGCTTTGTACTTTTTCCCAATCAGGTTTTTCAAGGCTTCGAGCGATAACGAAAACAGACATCGCTGCAACGGGGTCATTATCAATCAGGGAGTGTATCACTGCGAAGTGAGGAAAGTGGTCAACGTAAGGTCGGGTACTGGTGAATGTTTCATCGGTGCGGTTTCTTTTCAGGAACCGATCAGATTTTTTAGAAGAAGAAGCACTCATGCGCTATGAATGTACTAACGGTTCCTAAATGTCGCCTGTGGTTCAGCATTTTATTCACAGGAAGGTCCCGGAGCCCTCGCCTGGTAAGCAGACGGGGAGCCCGTCGGCCGGGGCTTGACCATGGCCCGACTGCCACCGTTCAGGGTTTCTGCCCTTGACCTTACAACCTATCGCCATAGTGCGGATGACAGCTTCGGTATGGGGGCTATGATCACTGTATGATCACTGTACGATTTCCGAGTACACATATTGTCTTAGCTGGTGACTTTAACTACCCTAGTATCGTGTGGACTAGTACATCACCTTATCTCAGCTCTTTTTCTACTGAGTTTAAAAAGTTTTTGTCAACTTGTATGGATTTCAATCTTTCGCAGTTAGTCTCTAAACCTACCCGAACTACTTTATCCTCATCGAATGTTTTAGATCTTGTTCTAACTAACGTGCCTGATCATATCCCTTCGATTTTTTACCTACCTGGTCTCAGTGATCATTCTTTGCTGCATTTTGATGTACAAATTCCTGTATCTATCCGAGTTAGTCAGACTAAACACATTAGAGATTATAAACGGGCTGACTTTAATGCTATTAAGTGCGAACTAGCTGGTTTTTTGGATGATTACTTACCAGGCTTTTCACAGCGTTCTCTTCACGCTAACTGGGATTTGTTCAAGGATATCGTTGAACATCTCATTAACACTTTTGTACCATTAACATCTTTGAAGTGCGATCGGGAATCACCTTGGTTTAATAATGTTTTAAAAAGACTCTCCAATAAAAAGAAGCGCTTGTTCCGCTCTGCGAAGTTGTTGAATTCTAAACAACGATGGGAGGCCTACTTTTCTGCAGCTGCAGAGTACAAAGATGCGCTAAAAAACGCAAAGGACACATTTTTTAACCACACACTGCCTGCTATGCTGGTCAATAATCCAAAACAATTTTGAAATGTAGTTAACAAGAAAGACCCTTCCACAATACTACTTACTTCTTCTGATGATGTTGCCTTTCCTCCATACGAATGTGCTTCTGTTCTAAACAATATATTTGCTGCGGCATTTTCTACCAACGTTTCTCTTGTTCATCGCGTGTGCCCTGTTTTTGAAGCTCTTCCTATGGATCCAGTTATATTCGACGCGTCAGGCATCCAGTGCATCATAGAAAATCTTAAGGTTTCCTCTTCCTGCGGTGTTGACAACATTAATTCGAAGTTTTCAATTAATACAAAGTACTATTGTTCCATATTTCTTACTAAATTGTTTGAGCAGTCTCTTGCAACAGGTTGTATTCCCAATGACTGGAAAATTGGGAAGGTGATTCCACTGCATAAGTTCGGAAGTAAACATTCTCCTGATAACTTTAGATCTATATCACTCACTAGTATTCTGTGCAAGATCATGGAACACGTCATATATTCTCATCTCATCTCTTTTTTAGAATCTAACTCCTTTTTCAGCATTGCCCAGCATGGTTTTCGTAAGTCTTTTTCATGCGAAACTCAGCTTATATGTTTCACACATGACCTTCATTGCATCCTTGACCACGGGTTTCAGGCAGATTGCATATTTTTGGACTTCTCGAAAGCGTTTGACACTGTTTCACATGAGCTTCTCTTTCTTAAATTAAGCAATCTTAACATAGACCCTAATGTCCTTGCATGGCTACAATGCTTTCTTTCTAACCGTTCACAATTCGCAACAGCGAACAATATAAACTCTCATTATTTGCCTGTCCGTTCCGGCGTGCCTCAGGGGTCAGTTCTTGCGCCCCTCCTTTTTCTCATCTATATAAATGACTTACGGCTAACATTTCTTCTTCAATTAATCTTTTTGCCGATGATTGTGTTATTTACCACGAAATTAAAGATGGTAATGATGTCTCTTGTCTTCAATTCGATATTAACAAGGTGCTTGACTGGTGTTTTACTTGGAACATGCAACTAAACATTAATAAGTGTAAACATGTACGCATTTCTCGTCCCTCTAATGCCCCTTCTTCTTATCACATTAACAACGTGTCTCTCGAAACCGTGTCATGTTATAAATAATATCTGGGTGTTTACGTTTCTTGTAACCTGTCTTGGAAAACTCACGTTGAATACATAATAAATAACGCTGATCGCATGCTTGGGTACCTTCGCAGAAATTTCTCACGTTCATCTACTTCAATAAAATTATTACTTTATAAAACATTGGTTCGGTCCAAGTTAGAATAAGCTGCATCTGTTTGGAGCCCTGGCATCGATTCACTCGTTTCAGATTTGGAAGCTGTACAGAACCGCGCATGCCGTTTCATTCTCTCTAATTATCACCGAACAAGCAGTGTAACCGCCATGAAATCAAGTTTGTCCCTACCACTTCTTTCCCACCGCAGATCAATAGCCTCATTGTGTCTCTTTCATAAAATTTACCACAACAGCTTTCTCAATCCTAAGTTACTGTCTAGACCATGTTACATATCAGCACGCGTTGATCACCGTCATAAAGTTGGAATCCCATCTTGTCACACCAAATGTTTTCATCACTCATTCATACCCCGAACTTGTGTCAGCTGGAATCACCTTCCCCACGACATCGCAGGTATTTCCGATAACAATGCATTTCGTAAAGTCCTTAATGTTTCTTTCTGAGTATGTGTCGTTTATTACTGTATGAAAATTGCCTTTTTACTGTCTACACACTGTTTTAATATATCCCCACTACATTCTAATCTTATTGCCTTCCTGTTTTTTCACTTTTATGTATTCCTGGTTTATTTTTGTTTTCCCTCCTTGTTGTTGCTGTTTAGGCTGAATTTTTATGTATTCCCACTCCCCTCTGTAATGCCTTCGGGCCCTGAGGGTACAATTAATAAATAAATAAATAAATAATGAAAAAATTAATAAATAAATAAATAAATAAATAAATAAATAAATAAATAAATAAAGGGTCCGTGGTGGCGTCAAACACTATCACCTTGAGAATCAAGCTGCCTTTGCGGGAAGCCTTCGTAGCCAGAAGACGTTATCCAAAGGTGCAATATTTGCAGGTATGCATCCGCCAAAGGCTAATAGAATGCATGAACAAAGCGCCTGTCTTGTTTTCCAGAAAGCAGTAATCTTGCTCGCTATGGTGTGAAATCATCTGAGGTGCCATGCCTCCGTGAACCCATGAAGAAAAGGCTTATACTTGGAGCCTGTGAGGTAAATGGGTAGGAGAGGCCTGTGTCCCTAATGATGGAGCTGCTATGAAGTAAATCTACGACCGCAAAATAGTTACGTTTGTTGGATACATGACCGCTCATGCGCAGCTGCATGGTCATCGTCTTCAAGCCCACTTCTTTCAAGAGAATCCTGCGCGTTCTCTTAACAGGCTCCTGTCTACAGTTTTGATTCGCTGCAACTACTACTTAATGACACAGTTAACTGGTCAGGATTCCATTCACTTTTCCAAAAACAGCACTACAGGTACTATGGCTTCGTTCTGTAGATTATAGTAACAGACAATGCCTTCAATGTCACTATAATTTTTTGTGATACCGACAGCTCAAAGGGGCAGTTTCCCTTCTAAGCAATGAGAAACGAACCCTTAAGTTTGTACCCTTGCCATTTCTTAAAAAACATCCGGTCCCAATTTCCGGACACGAAGGATTAATTTTCGAAGATGAGTGGAAGTGCGAAAACTCCATCAGATGCATGAAACTAATGTTAAGCTAATATGGAATCTGACATAAAAATTTAATCACCAGCGAGCATTGCAGGCGCTTGCCGGTTTACGAGTGAAAACCGCTATGGAAGCCCAGATGGGTGTTATTTTAGGGATACCAGAAATTCACTTATTCAGAGGCAATGTAGGTACCATTACATTTATGAAAATAATAACAGGCTGGTTAGACTTTGGTACTGGCCGCTTCCATGGGGAAATAGGCTAAGGCATCTATTTCTGCGATGAATGGTGCGAAAGGCGGCTGGCTGCTATTGGAATTTGTACAAAAAGGCATGGAGGCATACGAGTTGTTGATAATGCGTTTGAGGCGTTAGTATTTACCAGGGCATAGACTTTGTCACTTTTCGCTGCCTTTTCGAGCTTTAAGAGAATTTACGTTTAAAGAGGTACACTTAAAAACGGTATTTTTGAAGCGTTGTTTGTCCAGCTGCACTCAGAATCAGGAGGAAATGCTCTTGTAATGGGACCGACTGGCAGGAGTTCAAGCAGTGCAGAAAAGAGGTAGACGAAGTGACGGCTCGACGTCCATGATATGCTCTCCTAACAACTGCAGGATCCTTGGATCACCTCGCTGTTCACCTTCCTGAACAATTCCTCGCCGCATTCTTCGTCCCGGACCCTTCGCCGCCAAGCCCACCACTTCGCCGTTCGTGATGGCCACTTATACCACCGTAACTACCTCTCCGACGGGCGGAAGTGATCCCTCGACACATCCGTGCTGCCTTCTGCGCCTCTTCCCACACCCCTCCACAATGCGGCCGCGCTGGTGTACTGAAAACATATGCTCGCCTTCGTCTGCGACATTACTGGCGAGGAATGTACCGCTACATACGTCAGTACATTCGGTCGTGCACCGCCTGCCAACGTCGCAAGGAACCTCCTAACCCCACCGCCGCTCCTTTGCAGCCGTTACCTTGCCCTGGCCGTCACTTTGACCGCGTCGGCATTGATTTTTATGGCGCGCTTCCAACTACAGCGGCTAACAATCGCTGGGTCATCGTGGCCGTTGACCATCTAACACGTTACGTCGAAACGTCGGCTCTCAAATCTGCTACCGCAAACGATGTCGCTCGCTTCATTCTACACAGTCTTGTTCTTCGTCACGGCGCCCCTACAGAACTGCTAAGTGACCGCGGCCGTGTTTTTCTCTCGGACGCCGTCGAGGCCCCGCTAAAGCATTGCCAAATCGTTCATCGCTGCACCAGCGCCTATCACCCCCCGACAAACGGCATGACTGAGCGGTTCAACCTCACACTCAGTGGCATGCTCGCCATGTACGTTGACACCGCCCACTCCAACTGGGACCAATTGCTCCCTTTCGTCGCGTACGCGTATAATACGCCTACGCAGAAAACGACGGGGGTTTTCTCCTTTCTTTCTCTTATATGGCCGGAAGCTTACATCTACCATGGACACCATCCTTCCCTATCGCCCTGAGCCTTCCGAGACCACATCACTTTCCGAAGCTCACCTGTATGCCGGAGAATGCCGGCAACTTGCCCACTCTTTCACTACTCAGCTCCAATGGCATCAGAAGCACCGTCGGGATTCCTCGGACCCTCCCGCGTCATACCCATCTGGCGCCCTTGTTTGGCTCTGGGTGCCTTCCTCCACTCCCGGCCTCGCCACAAAACTGCTTTCTCGCTATCACGGACCTTACCGTGTGGTGCAACAAATTTCTCCCGTGAATTTCATCGTTGAGCCGCTCGCCCCCTCTGCGGACCACCGTCGCCAAGGGTGCGAAACTGTGCACGTTGAGCGCCTCAAGTCTTATTATGATCCGCTCATGCTTTCCTCCCCGTAAGTCGTCAGGATATGGCTCACTTTTTTGGCGAGGAAGTAATTGTAATGGGACAGACTGTCAGGAGTTCAAGCAGCGCAAAGAAGAGGTAGAAGAAGTGCAGCTGTGATTCTCGAGTGACGCCTGTGAGTGTGTCCGCCGTGCCGTTTTCCGACCAACGCCTACGGTCCTGCGGTTAAAATAAACACCTTTATACTGTGTTTGATTAAAAACGTGCCACATTCGCTCTTAACATCATTTTTTGACAATAGCTGTGCCAGGTATGAACAACCACCTCATATCTGTCGAGTGCACATTACCATCCTGAGCAAAAAAATTAGAGTAGAAAGGCCCTTTGTTTGATGAATTATCGTATGATTGTGCATTCAACATACTGCCCGTTTTGTGAGCCTTGAATATGAGATTTCTTTGAAACGCAATGTCTTATTTTTTTATTTCTCGAAGCTTCGTCATTTGCTACTGTTGTGCATGTTGTTCAATGTTCGGTTTAAACGAACGTTAAAAGCGCATGTTGTTTATTTCTTGATGCGTGACGCACAATTCTGTTAGTGATGCGTGTTCGCGACAGGCATAATTTTGCTGTATGTTTGATGCTGGAGCGTTTATTATTTGTTTTTTTTTTCTGTTTTATGTAATATATCCTGCTTTATTTCACGCCCGCTGACGACTGCCAAATTTTAGAGCTAGGGCCTCGTCGAGCTGCTACTCGTGCAGCTTTTTGCACTTGCCAGCTTCTTCATAGCAAAGTAAGTAAAATTCGAATTTCCAGCCTTAGGCCGTAGAGTATAGTGTCTGAACGGCTCAACAAACTTCTCGTCTCTCTTTAGCATCTTATGGATGAGCTTGCGACATAGCAGTTGCATCCGGTGTGTGGTGTTTTATCATTCCTCAAGTCATGAAAACATGAAAAATTCCTATATATCAAGGACCACTTCATCATATTTATACCTATCACTTATTATTGGGAGCAGCACTTCAGGGTCTGCACTAACCTGAGGCGTGGAGACGTGACTGTGACTGGGCGCATAAATCAACTACGGAAACCTTCCCTAGGCCTAACTTGAGCAGGTTGGCACTTGTGTAAATTTTACAAACCCTGCAATACACTAGCGCGTAGAAGTTAATGGCTTTGCCCGTGACACAACGTAGCGCATGTATAAGCAGGTCTATAGGAAAAATGAAACTTTTTTCATCATTATCTTCATTTTATTTTGTGAAACGAATACATCAAAACTTGATTGGACCCATAGCCACTCGGCTAGTGAGAGGTTCAAATACAAGGTATTAACTAAAGAAATGCCAGACATTCAAACTACTTGTACAAAAAGACATCAGATACTACAGTACAATCACGGCAATGCAAAATATGTAATGCGCAAACATATTCTGAAAAAAAAAAACCGTTTCTGAATGTACAAAACGTATTTAGTCCCACAGTTCTGGACAGAGAAAAAAAAAATTTTTTCAGTACGGCCGAAAAATTATGTTTGAGTTTGATGTCATCGGGAATCTCATTTCATATCTGTGGACCATTGCACTCTAATAGCCTTTGACCATGTGTTTTCACAAGGCAGTAAGTTAAATCTAAAATTAGTGGCGGCTCTTGTTTGTCTCAGAGAGGATCTAAACAGTGTAAGATGAAATGGATGATTAGTTCTTATTACTCTGTTTATTATTTCAGCTATCTTTAATTTGTATGAAACTGATACCGGTAATATTCCCAGTTCTTGAAAGAGGGGTCAGCAAGAGTCGATTGACTTTGCAAAAGGTTATGGTAAGAACAGCACGTGTCTGCAAGCGTAAACTTGTCTCTAAATACGTTTTATAAGTGCCGCCCCATGTCTATAGGCAGTAACATAAGTGACTATCGACAAACGCGAAATACAATATCCGTGAAATTGGTGCACGAAAACATTCCTTTGCAATTAATAAAATGTGACAGCCATAAGCTAATTTAAAGCAAACAGTTTTAAGTTGCTGCTTCCAATGCATGTCCAATTCATAGACTACTCCCAAGTACTTGGTGTTGGAGACATTAAGAAAATACGTAGCGTTTAACGTTCGAAATAATGTATCACAGCTAATCTCCTTTTTCCTTGTGTGAAATGAAGTATACTTTGGTTTCTAGATGTTAGCAGGTGTTAAATGCGGTATAGACGAAAAATTCCAACCATAAATACACTGTCACGTAGTGGTGACGGCAGCCAGAAAGGCAGGGAAAACAGCTTTTAAGAGAAACTGTTTATTGGGCAGACGGGCGCCCAAAAAGAACTCAATGACTCGTCGCTGGCGTAGCAATAAGAGTGCTCGGCGGTCCCCGAACAGATTGCCTGCAGTTCTGGGCCGCGCTTATTTTAAAGCTGGCAAGGAACCTTCGAGAAAAGGAGCCAAAAGCAACTACAACAACCTGGAAAAGTGTGGAAGCAATTGCCTTTGGCTACGATCGATTAAGATAAGTCTGCCGCATCTGGCGTCACAAACAGAATGATAAAGCCGACGACCGGCGGCTTTGAGTGTGAACGGAGAAGCAATACCAAGATCCGCGGTATTACTCCCTCTAAATTAAGCGCCGTCTCTGCACTTTACACCAATAAGAATTGAATGCAAAAAATAACATGAAAGCACAGAAGACAAAAAACATTCAGACTGCTAATAAATAACGTTCATTAGTGTCCATAATAAGACTTAGGTGCATGACATGCAGAACTTCTAGGCGTGAACGGCGCCGCTTTATTGATGTTGCTCCGTCGGGGGACACTTCGTAGTCAAGCTCTCGAAGCCGACGATTGTTCAGGGCTGCTGGCAAATTAAGGTCGATGAAAGGGATTGCTAGAAGGCCCCATTAATCACTCCAAATAGCATCTTCGAGTTAAAGGTGTTGCCATTTGGTCTGTGTTCAGCACCAGCGACGTAATGGATACAGTGCTGGCAGGCCTGAAGTGGCAAATTTCTCTGGTATATTTAGATGACGTAGTTGTGTTCTCCTCGAGCTATGATGAACATATAAAAAGTTTTCAAACAGTACTAGAAGGAATCAAGTCCTCTGGTATGACTTTGAAAGCATAGAAGTGCCTCTTTGCCTACAAAGACCTTCTGTTTCTAGGAAACACCGCAAGCAAGGAGAAACTACGCCTAGACCCGCCGAAAACGGCATCTACCGCACAGTTTCCACCTCCGGCTGATAAGGAGCTGCGCGCTGCTTTCTCGGACTGTGCGCGTATTACCAACGATTTGTCAAGAGTTTTTCGTTCATTGCCGAAACATTGACCGATCTCACAGAGCCATGCTGCTATTTAAGTGGGAAGCGCCACAATCAGGAGCCTTCAGGGAACTTCCTCTTGTCCTAAGGCACTTTCATGAAAATAGTGGCACTGAAATTCATACCAACTCAAGCAGCGTAGGCCTTGCCGACATTGTGGTTCAAAGAAACTCGTTCCGTGCTCTCCTTGCTTTGGACGCGGTGAAAAGCGTGGTCGCTGCTTGCTCTGATTAGAGTCTGAAAGATTCTTGAATTATGTAAAGGAAAACTTTGCGCAAAACAAAAAGGACATAGCGAAAAAGAAAACGAACACTAGCTGGTCTTTGTTTTTCTCTTCTATGCCTTCTTTGTTTTAAGCAAAGTTTTCTTTTAAAAAGTTCGACGGAGTGCCACTGCTGTTATAGGTTTGTGGATCTGTCACAGCACTAGATGCGTAGACGAATCGTATCGGCGATTTGTAGAAGCCATCTGAAGAGTGATATTAGGAGGCCTGAGAACAGTACAGATTGCTGTCGGAAACCGAGAGGATTTTTCATTATCAGCAAAGATAAGGTGGCGAGGGCTAATATCAACGTCGCCGATCTCCGTGAACCTCATTACGTACACTGGCTGACGCAATCCGTGGTGTGAACAAATGTTCAGTGGGAGTGTCGTATCGTCTTTCCCCAATTTACACGACGGGAGAGTTATATATAGTGTTTTGATCTTCACCAAAACGGTCAATAATTTTGATAGCAGTCCTTAAATTCAGCCTTTTATTGTAAAGAAGAGGCCGTCCGGGACAAGTATTCCATACCTATCGTTCAGAAGCCATGTGCATCTGATTTCATCCGTGATCATATCGAGCAGTATAAAACAAGAATGCCAGTATAAAACAAGAACGCCAGTGCCACACAAAGGTGCATTTTCCACACATGAAATGTAGCCAAGACTTGAAGCCTGCGAAGAATTATTTACGGCTGTTTTTCCATGAATAAAAAAGCACTAAATTTCAATAAGTTGCGCTGGTGTATACTCTAATGAAAATAACAAGTAATACAGTCACGTGGTTTCCAAGCTACAACTTAGATAACATAAAATATAAATCAAATGCTTTTTCGACCAATTCAATAACATTAAGGAGCACGCAGTGTGAACATCCTCACTTTAGGGGTGGGCACTAGAAGGCGTGAGGGCTTTCGCGTGCAATGAAGGAAAATGTTTGGAGAAGACGCTGCTGTGTCACTTTCAGAGGTGGGGGGCCGCTTCGGATTTGTGCAACGCCTTTACATGTCACGCATTCCTCTTTTACATACAACCTCCAATAAAAACACAAAGAATTGAGGGAGTTTCGTCATGTAATTTCTCCAGCTTCGGAATTAATCTACTCAGTTGCAATGATTGTCTTCATAAATATAGATAAGAAGGCCTAGTGGAAGAAAAATGTACTAGCTCTGAAAAATATTCAACACCAAGCACAAGTTATTGAGTCCGCTTTATACATTTGGCTACACAAAACTACCGCACTTAAGTTTAAAACCTCTACAACACGCTCTTCTCTTTAAAACTTGTTTTTATACGTTCGATATTCTTATATATTATATATTATTTCCAGTTTAATTTTTTGATGTACTTTTTGTGATTTGTGAAAGAAATAGCAACAGTTTTCTAGCTGTGGAGGGTGGAAGAGGGACAGACAGGAAAATATTCCACACCTCCTGCGGTGACCTATGCTTTTTGAAGCGCGGTGTTCACCTGTGAAGCACTGAACGCTTGACGGGGCAACTGGTTCTACACACTAGGGCGCATTTTTTTTTTCAGCAGCAGAACACTACTTTGAGGCTTTTCATGGCCATCTGTCGGCTTTCATTTCTCCGATGGTGCCGCTTCTCCGGGAATGATTTTCTAACAGAGGACTAACATTTTACCGAAATGACTAGGCAAATGACGCCAGCAAATATATCGACCTTTTTAGCCGGTGCCTTGCTAGAATTCTAAATAAAAGTTGGAAACAGCAAACCGAATGAAATGCAAGATTACCAGACCTTACCATTTCCATATTCTTGTATACAATGATCAGAGGGACATTGAAATGTTTTCACTGCATTCGGCGACACTGTGCTTTGCAGGAAAGCTTTGCAGGTTCGGTCCGTCATTTTTCAGTAGCAGCGTCACCTGTGCTCGGCATGGCTCAAGCCATCTCAGACTTCCGTTGTCTTGCCAACGGGCGAGAACAACTGCTGCTTTTTTACAATTATTCCCCTCATAGCTGCCTCTTAAATAATTTTGAAGTTGTTTATTATTAGTTGACCAACCATGCAAGCAAGCCGCCCTTGATTTTGCCTTGTCTGTAATTGCTGACACAAAATACTGATATTCCACTGCATCTTTTTTTGTTATCTCTGACAATGACAACTACAGTATCAGAACATCAATTTACTGGAGATTTCACACAACAGACTGTACCATACAAGGTCAATTTGAATGAACGCCTGCAAAAATAAAGCCACTTTTTTTTCCCGCCAGTAAAAGTGAGCGCGGCAGTCCTCACTCTTCAATAACTCATTTCGATGTAGGCACAACAGAGAAAACAAAATATGACAGACTGAGTCTAAAACTCTAGAGTGCAGAAAAAAAGTGTAGGCTCGTGCTAACACTAAGAACAAAATCAGGTTGGGATCGCGTTCACACTTGAGTACGCAGCGACGGAAGAAGATAGTGAATGTGGCCATGTTTTACGACATATTCCGCAGCCGCTGTGTTTTTGAGGCCAGAAAAATTTGAAAGCTCGGTTTGGCTGCTATTTTCCCTCAAGCAAAGAAGCACATGAGTTTAATTTATTTATTTATTTATTTATTTATTTATTACAGAGACCTGCAGCGCCCGAAGGCTTATTGCAGGGGGGGGGGGGGGGGGGCACAATAACTTCTTCTCGTTTGGCAGAAAGTACCACAGAAAACAATATTACAATGACACAAATAATAATAAATGAAGAAAAACATGTGCTCAAAGAGGACAACGGCGTTCCATAAATAAAGAATACAGTGGCACTAATGAAATAAAAGACACGCGCAAGAGAACTGCGCGCCACGTGACACATCAGAGAAGAATGCGCGGAATCGATCTTCCGCGCACCACTGAATGACACCGGCTGGCAGCCTGTTGCACTTATTGATCGTCCGTGGAAAGAAGTAGGTGTCGTAAATATCTGTCCTACAATTAATCTCTGGTATCTTGCACTGATGATCAAGTCGTCTATAAGATCATCATCAGCAGCAGCAGCAGCCTTACTACACCCACTGCAGGGCAAAGGCCTCTCCCATGTCTCTCCAATTAACCCTATCCTTTGCCAGCTGCATCCACCCTTTGCCTGCAAACTTCTTAATCTCATCCGCCCACCTAACCTTCTGCCGCCCCCTGCTCCGCTTACTTCCTCTTGGAATCCACTCCGTTACCCTTAAGGACCAGCGGTTATCTTGCCTTCGCATTACATGCCCTGCCCAAGCCCATATCTTTCTCTTGATTTCGACAAGGATATCATTAACCCGTGTTTGTTCCCTCATCACTCTGCCCGCTTCAGATCTCTTAAAGTTACACCTATCATTTTTCTTTCCATGGCTCGCTGCGTTGTCCTTAACTTAAGCTGAACTCTTTTCGTTAGCCTCCACGTTTCTGCCCCGTAGGTGAGTACCGGTAAGATTATGCTGTTGTACACTTTCCTCTTGAGGGAAATTGGTAAACTGCCACTCATGATCTGCGAGAGTTTGCCATATGCGCTCCACCCCATTCTTATCCTTCTAGTTATCTCCCTCTCATGATCCGGATCAGCTGTCACTACCTGCCCTAAGTAGACGTATTCCGTCACAATTTCTAGGCTCTCGCTGCCAATTGTGAACTGTTGTTCCCTTGCTAGGCTGTTGAACATTACCTTGGTTTTCTGCATGTTAATTTTTAGACCCATCGATCTGCTTTGCCTGTCTAACTCATTGATCATGATTTGCAGTTCACCTCCTGAGTGACTCAGCAAGGCAATGTCATCAGCAAATCACAGATTATTTAGGTATTCTCCATTTATTCTTATTCCCAACTGTTCCCAATTCAGGCCTCGAAATACCTCCTGTAAACATGCGGTGAACAGCATTGGCGAGATCGTGTCTCCTTGCCTGACGCCCTTCCTTATTGGAATTTTATTGCTGACTTTATGGAGGACTATAGTAGCTGTGCAGTTGCTATATATATCTTCCATTATTTTGACATAAGGCTCTTCTACCCCCTGATTACGCAATGCCTGTATGACTGCTGATGTTTCCACTGAGCCGAATGCTTTCTCGTAATCAAAGAAAACCATATATAGAGGTTGGTTATATTCTGCGCATTTCTCTATCACCTGATTGATAGTGTGAATATGATCTATTGTGGAATATCCTTTACGAAAGCCTGCCTGATCATTTGGTTGATTAAATACTAATGTTGCCCTGACTCTATTAGCGATTACCTTAGTAAATACTTTGTAGGCAACGAATAGTAAGCTGATCGGCCTGTAATTTTTCCAGTCCTTGGCGTCTCCCTTCTTATGAATTAAGATAATGTTTGCATTCTTCCAAGCTTCTGGTACAGTCGAGGTCATAAGGCATTGCGTATACAGGGTGGATAGTTTTTCTAGCACGATGTCCCCTTCATCCTTCAACAGATCTGCTGTTACCTGATCCTCCCCAGCTGCTTTTCCCCTTTTCATTGCTTCTAAGGCTTTCATTACTTCATCTTTCGTTACTGGTGGGATGACACATTGCTGTGCACTGCTGTCTTTCTCATTAACGCTCTTATTACATTGGCTACTGTGCAGGTCTGTGTAGAACTCTTCGGCTACGTTAACTATCTTATCCATATTGCTAATGACATTGCCCTGCTTGTCTCTTAATGCATACATCTGGTTTTTACCTATGCCTAGTTTCCTCTTCACTGTTTTTAGGCTACCTCCATTCTTTATAGCATGCTCGATTCTCTACATATTAAGCTTCCTTATGTCCGCTACCTTGCGCTTATTTATTAACTTTGATAGCTCCGTTAGTTCTATTCTATCGGTAGGTTTAGATGCCCTCATGTTTTGGCGCTTCTTAATCAGATCTTTTGTCACCTGAGATAGCTTCCCGGTATCCTTTCGATTCGTCCTACCGCCTACTTCTACTGCGCACTCCGTAATTATTGATGTCAGATTATCGTGCATTGAATGAACATCAAGATCATCTTCCTCGGTTAAAGCCGAATATCTGTTTTGCAGCGCTATCCTAAACTCCTGTGCTTTCCCTCTTACGGCTAACTCGTTAATGGTCTTCTTCACTAGCTTCTTCCGTTCCTTCTTCAAGTCTAAGCTAATACTAGACCTTACCATTCTGTGGTCGCTGCAACGTACCTTTCCGAGGACGGCCACATCCTGAATGATGCCAGGTTTAGCGCATAGTATGAAGACGATTTCACTTTTAATCTCACCATTGGGGCTCTTCCAGGTCCACTTCCTGTTTTCTCGTTTGCGGAAGAAGGTATTCATGATCCGTAAATTATTTCTATCCGCGAATTCGACTAATAACTCTCCCCTGCTATTTCTAGAGCCTATCCCATAGTCACCTACAGCGTTGTCGTCAGCCTGCTTCTTGCCCACCTTCGCATTGAAGTCGCCCATCAGTACAGTGTACTAGGATTTTACTTTATTCATTGCCGATTCTACGTCCTCATAGAAACTTTCAACGGTCTGGTCATCATGGCTGGATGTGGGTGCGTAGGCCTGCACCACTTTCAGCTCGTACCTCCTATTCAGCCTAATTACTATAGCTGCTACCCTCTCGTTAATACTGTAGAGCTCCTCTACGTTGCCAGCTATATCCTTATTAATGAGGAATCCCACACCTAGTTCTCGTCTATCCTCTAACCCACGATAGCACAGTATGTGTCCGTCCTTTAGTGCGGTATACGCCTCACCTGTCCTCCTAACTTCGCTAAGCCCTATCACATCCCATTTAATTCCCGCTAGTTCCTCAAACAGCACTGCTAGGCTAGCCTCACTAGCTAATGTTCTAGCGATAAACGTGGCCAGGTTCAGATTCCAATGGCGGCCTGTCCGGAGCCAGAGATTCATAGCACCCTCCGCTGCGTCACAGGTCTGACCGCCGCCGTGGTCAGTTGCTCTGCAGCCGCTGGGGACTGAGGGCCGAGGGTTAATTGGTATGATCATAGAAGGTTGTGGCCAAGTACTACACCAGGGTGGCCAAATCCTGCTCTGGTGAGAGAGTGCGTTGTCGGTTCTTAATACCGAGATCAGGTCGCACTCCAGGCCTGGTTATGCAATTCCATCGACACGCGGATTTTTTTTTAAACCCGGTGGAGAATTGTGCGGCACCAGGATTTGAACCCCGGTCTTCTTGCACGCGAGGCGAATGTTCTACCTCTACGCCATCGCTATAAGATAAGTAAGGTTAAAGCAGGTACCGGTCTTTGTCATTGTTCAGCTTTCCAAAATAGATGCGATACATGATTTGCAACCTCAAATGCTTTATACGATTAGCTAAAGATCACCAATCGAGGTGGTTTTTAAGAGACGTGACACTAGTTAAGAAGCTGGAATTATTGGACACAAATCTCGCAGGGTTAGTCTGTGCGCACTCGAGCATGTTATTTAAGTAAGCTAACTGGAGGTCCCGTACAGGACAGCAGGACAAGCATACTCAAGGACTGGTCGTATGTAAGTGAAATACAGGAGTTGTTTGACATTGGACTGGGCTTTATTGAAATTTCGTTTTAAGAAATTAAGCATTCTGCAGTCGTTGGATGTAATATACTCAACTTGCCTCATCCACGCTAGGTTAGATGTAAAATAAACACCGAGCTATTTATACTCAAGAACTTTTTTCAGGGCAACATTATGCAATGACTAACTTGTTTGTAATAGAGAACGCTTTCGAGTGAAAGAGATAAGTTGGCATTTTGTAGCGTTCAATGAAGTTTGCCATTTTGAGCACCAGCAATGGATGGAATCCAAGTTTCGCTGAAGTTTTAACGCATCAGAGGAACTTTCCACAACATGGCAAACGACACAGTCGTCAGCATATAGCCGAACTTTGCAGGTAAGTCCTAAACACTATCACTGGTAAAAACAAATTAAGAAGGGGTCCTAGAACAGACCTCTGCGGTACACCTATGAAAACATTTAAATAGCCTGAGTGTGAACCATTAATAAAAACACGCTTAATGCGGCCCTGAAGATACGAATGAAGCCAATCGATGACAGTGGGGTGCCGACCAAGGCAACATAACTTGTGTAATAATAGTAAATATGGAACAGAGTCAATGGCTTTCTTAAAATCTAGAAATGCGCAATCTGTTTGAGAGCAACGGTCAAAGGAAGAGAACAGATCATTACTAAACTCGAGCAACTGAGTAGTAAAGGAAAAACCTGGCCTAAAGCCACGCTGGCCTAAAGCCACGCTAGAAAATACTCATGAGAGTCAAAGTGTTTCATGACTGCGCTACATATTATGCGCTCCAGCGTTTTACAGCACACACTGGTTAGAGAAATCGCTCAATACTTTACAGGATAGCTTTTTGAACCACTTTTATGCACTGGTACCACATGAGCATTTTCTCAGTCGTTAGCAGAGACACCGAGTAAGAGATGCTCGGAACAAGATGACTAAGTAATGAGAGATTTCATTCACACAAAACTTTAAAACACTGTTAAAAACACCATCAGAACCACAGGCAGAAGATAAATGGATATTACTATGCAATTGTAACACACCTTGGTGGGTAAAACCAATTCAGACATGGTTTCAGTAAGATATTCACGAGTTAACGGAAGTTCTCTGATGTACCTTGGCGCAAAAGCAGACTGAAAAAAAGCACTAAAGCAGCATGACTTATCCGCATTATTAGTAATAACTGCACCATCGAGGTCTAAATTCGGGATTCCGACTGGTTCACGTCCGTTGTGTTTCAAAAACGTCCACAATTCGTTACGATTATTACACAGTTTTGATCCCAAGTCATTAAAAAGCTATCCTTAAGAGCTTAAATTCCAGTTTTTAGTCTACTGCCAAGAGCATAAATCGACTGCAATACTGCTGGGCCCAGTTTTTTTTTGTGTGATTCTGGAGGGCGATATTTGCTCCTGATAAGCCGTCTGGTCTGCCGCGTGATCCACAGTTTGTCGCGGCGGCGCTTTCCTGAAAGGCTTTTAGATGGAATACATTGATCAATTAGGCATTCGAGCTTATTCTTGAATACTTCCCAAAAAGAATTACAATCTAAATTCTGGGTTAGGGTAATAAAGTCAGGAAGAAAAGGCGGAAGTTTTTTCTCCATTGATGTATAGCCGCCCTTGTTAAAAAGAAAACCTTGCGAGGTCGACTTCTTGGAATAAAATAAGAAATATGCCTGACATTGGCAACAACACAACTGTGACCGCTTATTTCTGGTATGATCACAGTGTCACGAGCTACTGAAGGCCGGTTGCAGAACCGTAAATCTAACACTGTAGATGAGTCCTCACTTTCCCATGTTGGCTTAGTGACATACTGTTATAGGTCATGGGGAGTAATTAAATCATAAAAGGATGAAGACAGTGAATTATGGCTCGTACGAAGAGGTTTGTAGTCTACCCACTTGAAATCAGGCATGTATAAGTCCCCGCCAAAAAGAAAGTCACTTTTTAAGGTAAGTAGAAATTAAGACATCGATCTAAAAGTGCCCGGATTCATAGCGGAAGAAGGACGGTAGCCTGTGCCAATCGCCAAATTCTTTCCATTATTTAGGCGAAGGTTGCATCATATTGACTCGCAACCAACTAAGGGCGCTGTTATTAATGAAGAGCTAAACCGCTGGTCAACAAGAAAAAAGACGCCGAACACCATGCAAGTGTCGACCGCTATGGTACGCGTCATAAGCGGTGGGAAATACTTCGCAGCTGAGAACGGAATTATACAGCCACGATTCTGTGCCAATTTTAACATGAGGATGTATAGAGGAATCAAGAGTAGGAAATTCGTAAATTTTATTTTTGATGCTCCTGCAATTCATGATGATAGTTATAAATTCAAAATTTGATCACACCATGGGAATGCTCTTCACAACTCAGACATAGGAGTTTATTGAATGAAGAAGCTCACACAAAAAAACGTACCAAGTTTGTGAGTGAAAATGACAGTACCATGAATTCAAAGTTTTGGTCACTGGAGGTAAAGGGTCAGTATATCTGTTAAGCCAAAAACAAAATCAGTGTTAGCGCTTAGCTTGCATTAGGCTAATCAGCTTGTTGCAAGCCAGGGATGCTGTGAAACGTCACCTAGCGCAAAATCTTACCTAGCTAATTTTTCAGTGTCATTCGTTCTCAATGTGAGGATGCGGGTCTGGTTTGGCTTGGGTTATTAGGGTTTAACGTCCCAAAGCGAATCAGGCTATGAGGGACGCCGTAGTAAAGGGCTCCGGGAATTTATACCACCTGGGGTTCTTTAACGTGCACTGACATCGCACAGTACATGGTGCTCTAGAATTTTGCCTTCATATAAATTCCGCCGCTGCGGCCGGGGTTGAACCCACGTCTTTCGAGTCAGCAGCCGAGCGCCGTAACTACTGAGCCACCGCAGCGGGTAGGATGCCGGTCTGTACCGCTCATTTATTGGTTGAATAACATGTTCAGTATTTGAGCTAGGACAAATAAAGAGATCATTGATACGTACTGAAAAGCGAATATTTCCCAATTCACTGGCTTGTGCAGAAGTGAAGGAAACTAGCTGCGGTTATGAGCATTAAGTGGCGAAGTCCGCACAGTGTTTTCATCCTTAAGTATGTAGGTATTGGATGAAATACAGACAGACAACTTCGTACTTTTCAACTTCAAAAAAAAAAACTAATGTGCGGAACATGATCAAGCGAATTTCCCAAATCTTCCAAAAACACACCTAATAATCCGGATGTTGTAACGTGCCGTAATATATATCGCTTGGCAAAATTAATTGAGAAACTCAATCCCTTTATGACAAGTTTTGTTGGAGGCTTCGAAAGCTGCTCGCATTGGCAAGTGCCAACTATATTATTCGCTAAAAAATGTCTTCTTTGGAAAGAACCAGAATTCATTATATGAAATTCGCCGAAATTTTAGCTATTGGAGAAAAATTCCTTTTGTTAAGCGTTAAAACAGGCTGGGAGCAACCCCCTGAGAAACAAAACATGCAATGATAATGTTTTAAAGACTTTTCTTATCGGAAATCAACATGGTAGCTCGGTATTACATCGTGTAAGTGTTCTCAGAACGCCTGCAGTAAATATATCATTATGTGAAACGACTTATGCGAAACAATATTATGTGAAGCGACGCGGATAAATTCTATTAAAATACATCTTCTCCAATGGATAAAGGCGCCAGCTCTAAGAAGCACCGCGCATTATCAGTGTGTAACTAATGAGTGTAACTTGTTGGCCTCATTCCAGCGGGTACCAATTTTGATGAGCAGTGCGCTCCACAGCTAGTGATCGGACACTGCTCAGCGAAGCTTGAAAGATGGTGGTTCAACGTGGAGTTAGGAAAATGCGAACACTTCTACAGCGGAGGAAATGAGAACAGATACGTGACCAGGATCCAATGCGAGAAAACCTGCTGTGCACTGCAAGGTAAACATTCAAACCAAACCTATCTGCGCGGTGCATTCACATTTAGAATACAAACTGGAACCCTTTTATCTCTTCATTCGCATAAACGCCGAAAAATAGCTCTTTTGCGCGGCACAGAAAAGCAGAAAGCTTTTAGTGAATCCTTGCACCTTCAGTAGGTGCTTGCTTAAAGCATGTTTTTCTTCGGCTAACTCCTAACTTCCCAGCCAAAAAAAAAAACCAGGTGAAGAGGTAAGCGGCAACACTGTGTAATCTGTGTGCCAGCTGCCAGCATACCGCGGCCCCTGCTTGGCGCATATGTCCCGATTCTACTAGAACCGCGACTCCACCCACTGCCGTATCTTCGTCTACGGTGGATGCCTCAGCAACGGAAACAACTTCAACACCTACCAAGGCTGGATGCAAGCTTTCCGCATTATAGCCGCATAGGAGCATTACCTGCGCTGTGCTTTCAAAATCTGCTTCTTTGTTAATATCCAGTCATATGTGGAGGCTGCAGTAATCCATCAATAAAAAAAAACAATTGGTGCATCAACTTTTGCTGACTGCTCCAGTCTTCCGCTTTCAGATTAAGGAGAAGTTTCCTCCAGATGAGAAAACAGTAATAAACTATTTTTTTAATCAACTCTTCGTTTAAGTTATAAGACATCCTAGTTTCTTCTTCATAGTAAAAAGGGTTTGAAATGACAATAAAATGAACGTGCCAGTTTATATATGCATATGTAGAGACGCATGTACACCGCGTGGGAGGTATAATAAAGAAAACTTTTCAAATAGCTTTAAATTAGGCCTTCGCCCTGGTACACGCATCACTGACAGATCTGGGGGCTTAAGGCAATCAATATAGAAAAGATAAATATAAGTTTTCTGTGTGAAAAATGTCGGAGTGCTCTTTTTGAGGTAACCAAAGTCGAAACCTTTGATAGCTATTTGCTTCTAACCCCAATTTTTGAAGCGCATGCAGGACTCAGCTTTTTAATAAATACCCGCGTAATCAGGCGGTCGCTGTGAGCTTGCACCTATGCACCTAGGTTGCTTTTTATGTCTCCTGACAAACCAATCAATGCCGAACAATTCACCTTTAAAACGACCCGAAAAAAAGGCAGGAAATTGTCGAGAAACCTTATAGATCCCAGCGAAGGTGTGAAATAGGCTTAGCTTTCTTTTCAGGCGAATAAATACGACTGATGCTTATGCTGACCGAGGACCAATGGATGCCATTAACATTTCTCTTTAAGGCAGACAAAGTACCGTAACTCCTCCCCATAAGCGTAGATAATAAATACGTTAAACAATTAGATTCATTTAGAGCTTTTGTGTGCGTCAGTTCAGGAAACCAGATATTTTAAAATAATGTATGACATGATTTTTCTCGAACGCAGCTGGCCTTTAAAAACCCATCATACTAGATTGATATGAAAAAGATCGTGACTGAAAGACCATTCCTTTCTTGAAAGGCGGACCAATTGGGATTATTCTAGACTTTTATAGATTCGTTGGTCTTTTAAAGCCAAGTTGTATTTGTGATAGCTCAGATATTAACGCTGTACAGAGTCTTGCCGTTCCCAATGTTTTGTTTCATAAATCCTTTTTGTTCTGTCACTGCGATAAACATGGTGAAACATGAAAAACATGGTGCAACATATGCAGGTGAGAAGACAGCGGCCATCAATTGTAGGCATATAAAGTTACTATCCTTAAGGGAGCACAAGATGACTTCTGTCAGTAGCCCACTTTTGTGAGTTATTTGAATCTCATACACAGTAGAGAACCTAACATTTGTGGACGCAGCAAAAGCTCGCGCCTGCTATTCCCTGGTTTATGTATTTCTTCATTTGATCCTCGGCTTGGGGAGAAGGCACAGTGTAGTGATATCTGCAGATGTCAGCCAGGCAGTCAACGTAGCAAACTACTCCAGATGAGGGTGAATAAAGATTACTTCAAACACATCCACAGAAAGATCTTGCGCGTTCACAAAGGCACACTCCTTTTTACTGTTGCCTTAAAAGGTTCAATTCAGTGACGCGTTAGAAAAGCAGTCAGTGTTTGTGGGCAGCAAACTGGAGTCCACGAAAAATCCCGCAGTGAATCCAATGAGATCCAAGACATGTCCCCGTGAAATCCTGAAAGGACACGCGCATATGCCCAGGAAGTGTGCTTAAAATCCCGCGGACATCCCTCAGATATCTTTTTAGCCGCGCCTTTTGTATGCAATGGAGACCCGCAGGAAGTCCCTAAGGACTCCCTTAGGCCTTCACAAAGGCATATTGGCCTCTGGTCAAACAACGGTAAATACCCTGTGTATTTTTATGGCTCAAGGCAAAAAACTTGCTCGGCTGACGTGAACAGTATTCGGAAAGCCTAATTTATTTTTCTTTGTTTTAGGCGTGAGCAAGGAACTGAAAGCGTTCGATTGCAATAGTGTAGCTGTTGGGCGACTACAAAGTCTACTACATTACATCACATGTTGTCACGCAGAAATTATCTTTCACCAGACATATGACAAAATTAAATCTGGTTACAGATGTGCTACAAACGTGACGAAGGATTTTCAAGTGTTTATGCACTCCAAATCTAACACATTCCTTATGGGGCGAGTGGGTCTTGCACGTGAAGAAATATTATTTAATTCAGATATGAATCTGTGCTCACAGAAGCACGAAAGAAAAATGAGTTGACCTTGCTGCAGATATCATCCATAAGACAAAAAATTAAGAGTCTTCTCTGCCCCTTTGTCAGAACCGTTATGTGAATGTAATGAGACATGACTTATTTAAATGTCCGCATTATAACACGAACAGGACTTCGATGGGATAATGTGTCAGGATATCTTAAAGAAGGACTTGAAACGGACATCTATCGCAACTACTCAAAAATGATATCCCTGGGACCTGATGTTGACAATGGGTACAGTCATTGTCTACACTAGAGCATTTCAGCATAAAGATGCAATCGACATTGGTATTATTTCTCTATCAATTATCTGTTTGCAATCAAGTGCAAATATTATTTAAATACAGTCGCAAAGCCAAACAATAGAGAAGTGGGAAATAATCTGTGAGCCTCTTCGGTTACGAAGAGGCGGAGCAAAGCATTGAATCGAACGGCAACAGGTTACACTAAGAGATAAGCTGACACCCACTCCAATACTTTTGTACTAGAGACATTGAAACAGGCTGACAGCGAATCAAATAGTTTCAGGACGCAATGGGGACATTAAAATTACAAAACGATAAAAAGTGATGCCATCTACACTGCTGTACAGCTTTTGATGTATGAAGGACTGCGATTAAGCAGAGATAACGTTTCAGGAGACGCTGATTGTGTGGCTGTAGGGCAATAGAAGATGCATGTCAATGCTGTAACTCAAGTTATGCAGAGGCCTGTCAAATACAAAAATCTCCGTTTTGGTCGTCAGCATTTATTGGTGCGTTTTATATTGGGCCCGGTACTGTGCTATGCCTTGATTGTCGTTGTCGCTTCCCGTGATCTTCGTAATAAAATAATGCCATCTAGAGCAATTGTCGATATTATATTGTTTAATCATTGTCGTTGTCGCTTCCCGTGATCTTCATAATAAAATAATGCCATCTAGAGCAATTGTCTATATTATATTGTTTAATCATAAACGAAATTATGTTAAAGCCCTTGTGCCATTAAACGCTTTCTTGGCACAGCAGTTAGAGCAGTGCGCTGCTGATAACGGAATGAAGTGCATCCTACATGTGCATCAGTGACATTTTTGGAATAAAGAGCCAGCGGGTAAAATAAATCGATGCGTTCTTTTTGCCTTCCTCACAGCTAGTCTGTCTTGCTTGATAATCTAATGCTTGAATTGTGACGACTGTTGGAGTGTTCTACCAAATCATTACAATTACATACATTTGTGTGTAAAAAGAAGCGTCGAAACAATTCACAAGTTTTTCCAACTCGAGTCATTATGTTTTCGACATGTGGAAATATTCATAATTGCCGGCGTATAATGGAGACAAGAAGGCAACCACTTTACGTGCCCTTTCGGATAGGTTTTGTGGAGCCTCTTAAAACCATGTTGCAATCCGCAGTTAAAAGGAGGTCACAAACCGCTGCAGGATAGCTTTCTCTAAGGCTCTCTCATTCCTATGAAAATGTCACAGTGCAATTTTAACTACATAGCTCCACAGTACTACTGGCGAAGCAGCCAAACATTGCACCCATTGGGGTAAGCGCAGGGGTGCCAGTAACAGATACGAATACGAATCATTAAATAAAGGCCCACTCAGTGAGATTCTTCCTTTGCTACAATGCATCTAAATATACTGGCGACATATATAATATATTTATGACAAAGTTTCAATTTTCTTAAAAACCTGATACAATTTTTACAAGCGCTTAGAAAGGTTTTCAGCAGACAATGTGTGCAGCTCCTAATGCTCTGTGCTGGTAGGCAGCTTACCAGAGGTAATTACATACACATATCCGAAAACTGTTCTGAAGCAGGGCCAACAACCACGAGGCACACGAAGAGAGTCTCCAAGATTCTTCGAAGTGAATGAATGCGCCAGGCAAGATTCTTCAAGGATGTGCTGTGGTCAAGATTCGCCAGCGGGACACCTCATTATAACCATCGTGTTTTTCGTGATTGGTGCAGGACTACAGACCAACTTACGGAATTCCTGTGGAACTTCGTCCAGCCTTCTCTTCCCAAAGCCAAGAGGCGTTCTTCTGCGGGAGGGAAGCTTTTGGTACTTGGAGACATCGCCGTAGATCCAAGGCATGCACAAACTTTACGTCTTGAACCGAAGGTTTGCCTACAATCGGCTATGATGACTGTCGAAAAGTTGGCGCTTGCACGAGATGCCTCTTCTGAAGCCCCAGCTGCGGATCCACCTAAATGCGAGTCAGAGTGCATTGATGCCGTTTCTAGACGCGTTAGTTCTAAAGGGAATTCTAAGCAGTTTCGCTCAATAGTCAACTATCTGTACGATAACCGCTTGCGCACAGTCCAATCGGATAAGGAGGGTTTCTTTGTAGTGATGTCAGAGGGCCAATTTTCTGAAAAGGCCCATGAAGCAGTTACGAAGAACTTTAAAAGTGTCACTAAGAATCCGGCGCAGAGCAAGCACAAAATTGTGACTTTACTTCTCAAGTATAAGTTCAGGGCTGGTTTGTGTGTCTAGTCTCTCACTTGGTCTGTGTGTGTTTGCGCTGTTGAACCATCACTATGCATCAACACCAACTAGCCCAATCTGCAGTTCTTCTACAGTTCTTGCGTTTTATTATGGGGGGCCATTGATACAGTCAATATACATGCACATCGTCTGCAGGTATATGAGAAGGTAAACGCGGTAGTTGCAAGAGAATGCAAGGTACGACTGCATGCGATATTCTTTGGTTGATCAGTCAGGCATAATAAAAGAAGCATTAGTTTAGTGGGCTTCTTACCGAAAGAATGCTAGCGTAGCGTCAATGCTGCCCCATGAAGCCTCCTATATATCTTTGTAAAACTGGAGCCCATTCAGAACACGATCATCAAAGAATTGAGAAGCGAAACTGACTCGCATCTTTCCGAAACCGTTTGGTTGCAAATGAACAGACGTAATGCCAGGCATCGCTTTTAAATTGACGTTGCAGCTGGCCAGCTTGAAAGTTTGCCTTAATGGCTGGGTAGAAACCTGGAACGAAATCGAAACAATATAAAATATATATTTATCTCTTTATTTCAGCTAATGTAGTTAGAAGCACAACTATGTAGATACTGAAAACAAGGATTCATAATGTAACGCTGCACAGGAACCCCAAAAGACGAAAGCAAAGTTATGGACTGTAGTCTAAAAAATAAATTTTGTCACATGCCATCAGGTGTATTCAGTGGATGCTTGAGAAGCGTGTTCCTGAGGCACTTAAGCAAATGCGGGAAATCCGATAGGAACTGGAGATTCCGAGTGGAGTCCACTGGGTGCTCTAGCTTGCAGATGATCTTGTTTGACTTGATTCCAATTCCCAATGTTTTCCACATACGCCTATTTCATGAGGCGCCATCGCACGTGACAAAATTGACGAATAGACCACTGGCTTCAGCAAGAATTATTGCTTCAATTAATATTTTTCGAGAATCTCCGCTTTCACGTTTGCTCTCGTAGCAAACACACCAATAATCATGCTCCATTTTCCAGAGAACGGTACAAACTATACTATCATGCCATGGTCACACGTTACGGTTTGCCCTTCAGAAGTGAACTGGCCCATGTCGACAAAACCTTCAATGCGGCCCGAAGGTACAGCAGAGTGCTCTGATAGTTTATTTCGTCGACGAAAGCATGTATGTTCATGTTACTAATGTGCTTTGTTTTCTGCTTAAGTTGGCTTAGCATTTTTTGGCTTAACCCAATGCACTCTTGAAGCGCCTCAGGTAGCATTTCAATGTACTGTTGCTTGGGAGAGAAATTGTATTGTGTTTGCAAAGGTGCTCATATAGTTTGGCACTCTTCATTTTCATTACAATGCATTCCAAAAATTACTGCTTGAAACTGACGTTCTCTTTAGCACTTAGCCTTTTTGCTCCAGAGAAACAGCACATAACACATTGACGTTGCTTGGGAGGTAGTCTCAATCTGTGCTCGAAGCACTTCTTCGGGCTTTGAGGCGTTCTCCTGCTCCATTTTCTTGAGCTGGTGTTTGAGGGCAGCAGAGCGAGATGACAGTCGTTTCATTGTATTCCTTGCTGCACGCAACTTCTGAGCTGTATTTAGGGCATTCTTCTTAAGTGATCGCTTTAGCCTTGACTGTCGTGATAGTAGTGCCTTCCTCAGGTATCGACAAGAGATACATGCTTGCCTTGAGAACTGACAACAGTGAATGGGGCACTGTTGACGCGATCTGCTCTGAAAGACAGAAGCAGTATCATAGGTTATAAACTATGGTGCAAAAATTATTTTCGCAGCTGTTACAACTACAATCAGGCAGCAGTGAAACATACCTATGGATGAGTTTTTCCTGGCACAGCGCTTACTAAAGTACACGCCCTCGCGGGCTATCACTTGTAGTTCGAAGCCCTTAATTAGGTCCGACCATGACATGCTGCTAGTTGGCAAGGCCCCTTTGCAGATACCATGTGCGTCAACACTTCGGAGAACGTTCCCTGCTTCCGTACAAGAGGTGACGTGCACTTCCTCAACAATGCGGCCACAAAGGTGCGCTGTATATGCGACGCCCAGCGTCCTCTTGTCTGAATCCTGGGAGAACACCACCACCCTTTCTGACGTAATTTCTTCGTTGCCATGCATTCTTAGTTTGCAGTACCGGATGCCTGTGTAATCAGGAACACGGTAACAGCTCCAGTAGACGGACGGAACACTCAAAGTGACCAGATATCCAGGCATACAAACGCTTCCCCATGTCCCGCACCGAACGCACGTTCCGATGTCGACTCACCCGCTTCACCAGCATCTGTTTCCACACCAGAACAGTCGTATTGCTCATCAACGCACACTTTAGATCTTTGGGCCTCAGCAGCTATGATGTCTGTGCTGATGCGCTTATTGGGTGGTCTTGGCGAAGTCGGTTTTTTCGACAAGTGACGAGGGGCATTTAGCAGTAGCGTCGGCACGGCATCGGGCAGCAACACCGGCTTTCCGCGTGCAATTAAAAATTCTTTATCATTTATAATGTGCACATAGTGACGCGGAATACACGATGGTTCGAAGTGAAGTTCGCAAACCCAACAGGTTTCGTCGAGTTTCTTGTCCTGGCGGTGAAAGTTGCGCTCCCAAATACGGCGTCTTTCCTCATCTTTCGGCACGGTAAACAACGGCGGCTGCTTTCCTTTAGTCCACTTGTAGGCGGTTTGACACCTGGGAGCAAAGCAGTGTCTTTCCCGTTGAGGGTTCGGCATTCCTACTTTTTATGAATGAAAAAGGCAGCCGGCGAAACAAACTAAAATGATGTGCTGAAAAAACGGAGATAGCCAAAGCCCAAAACTATGCGTGAAAAAACGTGCGAGAGGCAGCACATGGGCACCACCAACAGCCAGCCCACGCGATTGCAGCGCCACCGCTAACATCCGGGTCCCGACCGCACTCGCCGCCTCACCGCAATGCAAGGGGCGCGCCGGCTGCTGAACACACTACCCCCTTCTAGAACACTATACAACCATCTATGAAGACTTGGTCAGTGAGGTCCCAAGCCAGCCCCAAAACACGCCCCAGCATTCAATGCGGCGGATGGCCTACGGACGCCTGGACGAAATAGTGTGCCGTGTGCAGCGTAGGGAGCCGGCGCGCGAGGAGAAACGAGGAGGAACGCGCCGGGCGGAGGAAAAAGTCGGTACCTTATAATATAAAGGGGCTTTAAGTCGATGTAGAAACTGATTGCTGGGAGCAAGTTTTATTGCAACAAACCATTTTCAGAACGGAGCGTTTTAGTTTGTATGTAACTTCCCATATGCTTTACCAAACGTAAGCAGCGTAACTTTGTTTTCTTAGCATTTTGTTTTATAGCAACGTAACCGGAACTTCCGCTGCTCCAGCTTGCAGTCTTTGGAAGCACGCGTGGGCGAACACGATCCCTTGTTTGTTATACTTCTACTGGTGCCATTTGGGCCCAGGTAGAATCTTGGGAAGGGCGTGTAAGGGATCTGTCGGTGCCCGTGGCTTTGCTGGAAACATCCGTCCTTTTGTTGCTCGCCCGGCGCCGTACAGCGGCGATTTCTCCTCGGTAATCCGCGTCGGCGTGTCGGCAAGAATCCGACAAGGCGAGGCAGACGGACGTTGACCAGAGAGGGCCACGACAAAGCTAGACGGGAGGAGAGGGAACGTTTTCCCAGAACTCTCGAGGTCCCCGTTTTGCGGCGACGATGCGGCTGCGCGCGGAGACATGAGCAGTGACCCTGTCGAAACCGCCATACGCCAACCGCCCCCCTTGTCCTAGCCAAGACGGTCTAGGTTGGAAGGTCGGCAGAGCTTTGTTTTTTTCAAGGGCCAACGGTTTCAACGGGTTTTTCACGGGCCAACGGGCGGGACGGGTTCGGACGCTCGCGCTTGACTCGGAGCAATTAAGCGTGACGTACTGGCAGCGCGGACGCCGCGGCTAGCAGGCAACGCGGCTGGGGTGATGCTCGAAGACGGTGTATGCCAACAGCCCTCGAAAAGTGGGCTCGAAGAGTGAAAGGCAGCAAAAACATCGTTGGCGTGACTTTCCAGATTTGGAGGACGTCTGTCAACAATCGTCACGAAGACGAGTAGGTAGGAGCACGGTTCAACGGTCCCGTTTGTTACTCGCGGCAGTAGCGGCCAGGTTGAGACCGATAATTGCTCAAATGCGGGTAGCCTCCAGGATCACGAGTTTTCTGAAAGCCTGCCACGCGTGAGAGTGTTTTTTATGTATTTTCGTGCGTTTCTCCTTTTACGTTGTAAAGGAGAGAGTTTGAGTAATACTTTTCAAGTATGGGGCGCGGCACCTAAACCTAGTGGGCCAATCATTTTGAGGACCCATTCCCGCAATGCCATTTTCTTCAAGCAACTTAGATGTTCTTTTCGTGTTGTGCATTTCAGGAAGAGGGTTGTGAACGTTGCAGAAACTGGAAGGGGTACGTGTCATGCGGTTAGTAAACCAACCAGGTGTTAGTGTGATAAGATTGGGTGGTGCAAAATGTGGGCGAGGCTCTGAGGTCCTTAAACCGGGCCCCGGAGCCGGGAGAAGGGTTCTGGGCTACGGGCAGATGTAATACAGCTTCGGCTATACCGAGTAGGGGCATCCTCTAATGTCTGCCAGTTCCACCTTTTGTTGTTTATACTTTTTGCCGCTTAAATTGTTTCTTGTGGATCAACTTGTACGTAAATTTTAGTGTATAAAACTTCAAGTCGTAGTTTCTTAATACCTGCATCTTAATTCGTCGCAAGACTGTCTTTAACGGAGCACCCCTCCTACGAAGAAAACCTTCAGTCAGTGAAATCAACCAACCGTCACTGACAGGACACCCCTGGTGCAAGAAAGATAAACAATGCAAGCGGACCAACAACATTACTATCGGTGTCTAAAAAATGTTTTTGATTTATGCAGTGAGCTTGCCATGGTTGTCAACATTAGACAAACTGTTTAGCTTCAAATAGCACGTAAAAGAACCCGCTAAACCACATGTATATTCTTGGATCTTCACTAAAGCAGGTTAATAAATTTTGAGTCCTCTCTTACGCATTATTTTTTTTGTTTATTGTCGAAGAGCGGTTTCTCATTATCGTGACTTTTATATTTGAGCTTTTTTGCCTGAGCTTTTGACACTTGCGCTTGTAATTTTTGTTTTTTTTATTGATGTACCTACCCCACTAAAATCTTTGGTAGGATTTCGGTATTCATAAATAAATAAATGCTACAAATATCAAGGTGTAACCATTAGTAGCAGTTATTCTTGGAATTCTCACATAGATAAGAATTGTTGTTCTGCGTTTAGAGAGCTATGTTTTCTCTAGGATAAAAATAGAAATCATCCTCCCAACGTAAAACTATTGACATATGACGCATACGTTAGGCCAAAGCTTGAATATACTTCGTTAGTATGGGATCCATTTAATAAACTTAATTTTAACAAAGTACAGAGGGTTCAGAGAAAAGATTTTTGGTTTAATCATTCAAAATATAAAATCACTGGACCTCCACTCAGCTTATGGCGGCTAATAATATTGAATCCCTTGAAACGAGAAGAAGAAAACACCGTGTGGACTTTCTTTATTCTTTAAGTTACTTAAACAGAAGTTAGCTTTGGACACTGCTCAGTGCTTTCATCCTTTGTACACCCGACATACATGGCATCATCACATCCACTCACTTGCATCGTATTTGGCGAAAACTGTACGTTTTAAATATTCGTTATTACGCGAACAGCATCCGATTGGAATCATGCTATATGGCATTGTTTTTAAATTCAGTAGCTCTTGTCACTGTTTTCTTATGCATATTTCTCTTTATTGTGTTCTGCATCTTTCTGAAATACTGTTATCAATGCATGCCTGTCCTGCCTGGACCCTCACAAGGTCGGCAGTATATACTAAATAAAAATGAAATAAAAGACACCGGTGCTGCCGAATAAGTTATTAAGAGGGGTGTGTCGGCGATCTTCGGTCGCGAGAAGATCGAAACCAGAAGTGAAGAGGCTTACATTTCATGCAAAAAACACGGTTGAAGAACAATGAAATGTTTGAATTACCTTTAATGCATGGGGTGAAAATAGCGGGCATCGTGATCATCTTTTTCTTTATTTTTAATTCAGAGTACCATAAGCTAGCCGCAGGGCATCAGATAAATTAGGAGGGGAGGGGATGTTCTCGAAAAAGAAAGCATAATAGAAACCGTCAAACTGAAACATTGATGCCCAGCGTTTTGCATGAATTAAAAAAGAAAACGAACATGAGCAAACGGAAAAAGAAAAAGTAATAATTCATGCATGCGATGCAGGTTTATTCACTTGAAGTAGGCAATAAGTTATTTAGCTTTGTTTTACGTAAGCCTTAAAAAGAACGACAAAATTTTACAAAAAGGCAAGTGTGGAACGAAGAGTTGGTATTGCAGAAAAAAAAATTTGCTGCGGTTTAGCTATGCTGAACCTGGTTAGAGAGCGAAAGCTGTGGTGTATCGGGCAAGTAGACGCGGCTTTTCGCCTGTGTGCGTTCTGCACACTGGATAGGCAGCGCGCCCTCCCTGTCACCTGTGGCAGTTAAATTAATGGTTGATCGCGAGAGGTTGATCACACAATGAACGCTGCGGCCCATTGCTGCAGTGCCGCGTGTCTGCCATAAAGTTGTCATCGCTAACGCATTCAGCCCAAATCTCTGTCACCGCCGCCGCGTACCTTAAAGCGCGATTGAGGCGTCCACTGACCGAGGAAGCCAGTTATGCGCCCTTCCTTTCCTCAAAATCATCGGAGTCTAGAACGTTGTAAACGCACACGCCAATGAACACAATGAACGACGACGGCCTATAGAAACAGAGCCGAGCGCTCTCTTTCGGTGGCGGCGGGTCAGTGACGTCACAGCTTTCACGTGTTTTCTCCTCGGTTCAAGGTCAAACTTGTGCCCATGGCGAAGAAGCTACGGAGGGGAGTAGTCAAGCTTTCGCTTTAAAATTAGTGCAGGTAACTGCTTTTCACTGTTCTCTAACATGGGAACATGTACATATTGCATTATAAAATATTATTTCCACTTTCACAAAGCCTGGTGATTTCAAGCGTATTGATAGTACGTAAAAATAGTAGTATGATATTCGAAAATATTTCTGATATACAAAAGCTGAAAACGTATAGTATGATCAGCTCACTGTCCGTTGCCTGCAAGGAATATTAAGTTTGGCTACCCTATTGCACTCATGGCATTACAGGAATAGGTGGTGGTTTAAAAAACACGAAAAAATTCAACACGGAAGTAATTGACACGGGATATCGAAACGGTTTATTTTAAGCAACGTAACTGGGCTACGTGTGGAGTAACTAGGCGAGGAATTTCTTCGGTGAAACATGCGCTTCTAATCAACTAGTCGTTCAGAATGTGCCCCACGTTTATCTCAATCGAAGCGACTGACGGCAACGGCTTTTAGGGGAGCACAGAAACATTGCAAGCGCCTCCCGTGTGCTGCAATTTGCCTATAGGTACCGCGTGCTGACTGCATCACTCTGCATAAACAGTGATAGAGTTTCGAAAAAAAAGTGCGGCAAGCAAATTGACGAAATGTTTTTACTACTATTTACGCAACCACTACAACGGCACCAAAACGAACAGCGCAGGCGATTCAGCACACGTCATAACAGTACAGGAAAATAAACACAGACGCAGAAGAGGAGACATCAAATAGCTCATAAAAAAACAAAGCTAGAAGAAAACAGAAGGGCTAGAAAGAGAGCACGATAACAAAACAATCTCTCACTCACAGAACAGCACATGCATTTAGCTACAGAACAGCAGATAGCAATTAAACCCCCTTACTGACTAATGCTGTTTACTGCTGATTTTAACTACCTGGCCATTGAATGGACCGCGTTATCTTCACACTAGGATTACGTTCATTTCCTTCATTTACTTCTCCAACGCTAGATCACTACCAGGAGTACAGTGGGTGTTACAGAAACACCGCTGGATGCTTCACTACCCTTAAATTCTGAAGTGTTATGATCTGCGGAAGTGGTGATATGATAATGTTTTAAAACACCTGCTTTAGCTAAAAATGTTCGGTTTCTTTCACGGAACTGTACGCGGCTACAAGGTTTAATGCCTTATTTTTTGCCCCAAATATAGCACGACCGGCTGATGGACTGTAAATGCGTAACCGGCGAATGTAACAAAAAGTTTGCGCTTGCATTTTGCGCATCCCCAGGTCCCCCCTCCTTACGATTCATAATAGCCAGCCGCGATTTCATCACGCCCTGCTGCCCCAATTGTCCTGTGGACGTCACCCAGGAAGGCGACCGCAGCCACATTTATTGAGGGCTGCCGGAGACGAGATGCCTGTGGAGCGGCGGCGGCAGTGTCCGGCCCTGGCGAAAGTCCCGAGCGTTCTCCTCGGCTCGCGCTTCAAGCGCTTCGCGTTCTTCCTCCTGTTTGCGCGTGTCGCTAAGAGGTGACGCCACAGTCCTGGATCCTGTGTGCTATTTTAGCACTGTGCCGATTGTTGTGCCTCCATTTTCTCCTGTCCCGATGCCATTCAGACGCCCAAGTATCCACAGCCTTCTACGCCAACACGGAGGCCTTGGCGGGCCTTAGACTAGCCGAGGAATGAGTTCGCTTCAGTGACCCTGGCCCAGGACATCCTCGACACTTTATATTTCGTTAAGTAATGTTTACTTTTACTCTCGGAGCATTTAAAGGCTAACAATTTCATACAGCAGGAAAATTCGCTATCCTTGGGTTATCAAAAATCACGCAAAGGCACAATTCCGCATATACTATGTGACAAATAGCAATGGCGGTAAAACGATATAAGTATTAAAAAGTTCATTCAATGCACATAAAGTGCCTGCAAAGCCCTTTTCTTCAGCATCGAAGGCCATGGGTGTCGCATTCCGCTCAACGTATGCATACATTTGCGTCAGAAAATCGGTCTGATTGGAGACGGCCGTATTTGGAAAACTCTGCACTCAGTCAAACTCGGCACATAACCAACATTACGCGTGGAACTTCGGAGCGTAGCTTGAACAACGCACGAAAAAGAAACAGACAAGCACAGGAGCCTCGAGTACGGAAGGGGGTCAGTCGAAGAAGGTACACTTTGTCGCCGGGTTCATGTTCGAGAACAGGGGACAGTGGAAGGCTTCCGCGAATGGCGCAAAGTTGGCCACCGCCTTGTTACAGTCGCCGCCGTACAGGTTGTCGGCGGCTGTCTTGGAGCAGCTGATCAGGCACGCGGTGATGAAGAAGACCTTCTCTTCTGTCAACTCCTGCAACAGGCGGTGGAAGCACTGTTTCGATAATGTGCTCTTTCTGAAATGCTCCAGAAACAAATCATATGCTTTCTTCGACCGCGAGAAATGTGTCGTGCTCTTTAGTGCTATCATTGGCTTATGAAATCTAAGGTTCGACGAAATCTCGTCTGGTCGGGTGAATACATTGGCGAAAATAACGAAGCGCCGACCAAAAGGTGTTGTCAAGATGGAAGGACGTTTCGACTTCCACACGGAAGTCTTGTTCACTTGACTTCCACACGGAAGTCTTGTTCACTTGAGTGAACAAGACTTCCGTGTGGAGTCTTGTTCACTTGAGTTAACAAGACTTCCGTGTGGAAGTCGAAACGTCCTTCCATCTTGACAACACCTTTTGGTCGGCGCTTCGTTATTTTCGCCTATCATTGGCTTAGCGCGCCGTTTTGACACATCCTACAAAGCATCAATAGCGTAAAAACACCTGTCCACTATATATGCTCCGCGGCCGCCGTAGACAGCCTGGCAGAGTATACAGCTTCGCGGAGCTCTTCCATGCCACGGAAATTGATAAGTCCTGCTCTACTCGCTTGAAGCCCATCATGCCATTATTATAGGCGTAGAACTGTTCAAGTACTATACAGATCTAATTATAGTATCATGTTATCTTCTCCGTGCAATGTATGAGTCAGAATGTGCAGTTCACTTACCACCTCTACATAATTTATAGTTACAATTGTTCTCTCAATGTCTTGGTCTTATCATCACTGGGACGAGACAGAAGTGGTTAGGTCGTGTGAGGAAAGAAAAACTAACATATAACCGCTGATAGGTTCTTCGTTTACCGCAACACTACAAACAGGCTGGCTTAAACAATGTAAGCCTAGAATTCTACATGTATATGAAGCGAACCTTTTTTATGTCAAAACCAGCCCCTCAAATCCATGTCCAGCTTCCTCGGGCAAAAATTTTGAAAATTAGAAAATTTTAACAACCTGTTATGATAGTATTGAAGGTAATGGTTCATTATTCTATTATGTAGCAAATTCTTTTGTTTAAAATGTTTCCATCAATCGTATCGAAGAGTTTTGACTGCCATGGCAACCCAATGGGGAACGCTTTTAATGATAACAAAAATGTTAATTGAAAAAAAATGCCAGAGTGCCGTCGGTTTCATCTGAACATATCTTGATTGTTATAGTGAAATCTTACATTATATGGAGATATTGCGTTCATAAACAGTTTCCCGCTTATAAATGCTTTTGTCCAGAATTGCCGGGTGTGTCCTTTTTGCTCAATAGCGTCCTACTAGTACGACCACGCTTTCTGTAAGCGGTGTCCGGTTTAAAGTGGGTTTAAGAGGCTCCAAGTTATTCCTGTGCAAAGATGATGTTGCATGCCTTTAGATTTGTGTGTTTCGTGCGTACGCAAAAGATCCGCCACTCTTCTGTGGGCGTAATATTTCAGATTCGACGCCCTTGACTGCGTCGGAACTCTCGAAAAATATAAATATATTTACGCGTTGGCATAATAAACCTACCGGCGAGAATAGAAATGTGATTTTGAAGTTGATGTAAAATTTTTGAAGGATTACCACACGTTAAAGGGAGCGTATTTGTGTATTGTCCAATATCGTACAATGGCTAGAAACTCGGTGTTGTGAAAAATATTTCCACCAATAAACGAATGAATCTGCATTCTTAAATGAAAAGAGCGTTTTATGAAAAGTACTTGAATTTTTCAAACGCCTGAAGTTTCGTTATATATGGGTTAAGCGTTTGAATGAAATGAACAACATTTCTGCAATTTTATTGCACTTTTTTTATGCCTCACGCAATATAAGATTCCTTATACACAACAGCCATTATTTTTAAGTTCTTGAAGCCGACGGCCAAATAGCACACAGAACTAATTCAGTTATAAATTATTTACAGCTCGTAGGGGAATAATACGGGAAGATTTCTTTGCTAATATCTTGCGCATCATTTTAATGAAGAAAATACCAATGAAAATTTTTTGTCTCTACGGACCATTTACTACGGTCAAAACAAGCATTCGACTCAGATGTCGACCCATTCGAAGGGCTTCTGTTCAGTTGTGACGCACCTGGGGTTCCTGTGAGTGACATCGATGAACATGTGTTTTATCTCTACAATGTAGCCGAATGCATTCTTACCTACCCTGATTTTACTTGTATTTTTGTTGTCTTGGTTCCGCTCTGGAGTCACTGCCCTTGTTTAATGGAGGAATTATATTGCTACAACATGTACATAGCTACCTATCGTAAAATAATATTGTTACGTACTCAGCAGGCACTGAGTGAGTCTGGGGTGTTTATTTAAGAGATTTAGCGATGGGGCGCAGAGCTCAAAGCGATCAGACCGACCAGCTTCCTTTTTCTCTACAGTTCTGATCTCCTCTCTTTCGTCGTCTACGCAAAGCACGTTACACTTCCCCTTCCGCAGACGAAGCCTCCCACGGCGAGCTAAGCAAAGTCCCGAGGGCTGAAGCTTTTGAGCCGAGCAATATGCACCACATGGGTATTTCGTGAGCATCAGCCGCTGTCAGTAAGGCGTGAGACGACGTAGTTCAATTCACTGATGCGCTCAAGCACAACAAAAGGGCCAGTGTAGTGGGACAGGAGCTTCTGACACAAACCGCGCTTCCGGAGCGGCGTCCACAACCACACTCGATCGCCAGGGTCATAGGAGATGGGCTGGTGGCGAATGTTGTAGCGGTGTTTAGAGCGCTGCTGAGAGTCCAAAATGCGGAGGCGGGCAATTCGATGTGCTTCTTCAGCTCGGCAGAGTGTAGGGGCGATGGAAGGCTCATCGTAGATAGAGAAAGGAAGGATGGTGTCGATGCAGCGGCGGGGAACGCGAGCATACAGGAGGTAAAAGGGGCTGTAGCCAGTTGTTTCATGCCGTGCAGTGTTGTAGGCATACGTAATAAAAGGAAGGACATCATCCCAGTTCTTAAGGTCAGAATCGACGTACATGACTAGCATAGTGGTGAGCGTGCGGTTTGTGCGTTCGACGAGGCCGTTCGTTTGTGGATGATACGGCGACGAGTGACGAAAATTACATTCGCAGCGACGAAGAAGTGCTTCGACAACATCCGCAGTAAACTGGCGTCCACGATCACTGATGAGAACGCGAGGAGGTCCATGACGGAGAATGAGAAAGTGCAGGAGAAAATTAGACACATCGGAAGCAGTGGCAGACGGTATAGCTGCTGTTTCACAGTATCTGGTTAGGTGATCAACACACACGATCGCCCAGCGGTTGCCACTCGCAGACCGGGGAAAAGGGCCTAACAGGTCGATGCCCACTTGCTCAAATGGAGTGGTCGGAGGTGTGACAGGGTGCAGCTGGCCTGGCGAACACATGCAGGGATGTTGAAACGCTGGCACTGGACACAGCTGGCTACGTATTGTTGAATCGTTTGACGCATTGTGGGCCAGTAAAAACGTTCTTGTGTGCGGTGAAGAGTTCGGACAACTCCCAAGTGGCCTGACGTGGCATCGTCGTGCATCAGTTGAAGAACTGGGATGCGAAGGCTTTCCGGCACGACGAGAAGGAACCGTGCACCGCCGGGCGTGAAATTCTTCTTGTAAAGTAAACCAGCGAGAATACAGAAACGGGAAGCAGGGAAATGGCCGGCGGCGTCGAAGAGTGCTGTTAACGTCGTGTCCTTGCGCTGTTCAGTCTTGAACTGGTTAGCATCAGGAAACGTGGGTGAGACAGAAGCGAGGTAGTCGTCGAAGTTGTCGCCATCGCAAGCAGTCGTCGGAAGCGGCAAGCGCGACAGACAGTCAGCGTCGGCGTGTTGACGACCGCTTTTGTACACGACAGTGAAGTTGAACTCTTGTAGCCGCAAAGCCCAGCGGGCAAGTCGGCCACATGGGTCACGGAGATTCACGAGCCAACGGAGCGAATGATGGTCGGTGACGATGGTAAAAGCATTGCCGTACAGGTAGGAACGAAAGCGTTGCAGAGCAAAAACTACCGCGAGACACTCTTGTTCGGTAACTGTGTAGTTTCGTTCCGACTTGCTCAACGACCTACTGGCATAAGCTATCACATGCTGATCTCCGCCGTGGCGCTGGATGAGCACACCGCCAACTCCGACACCACTGGCGTCGGTGTGAACTTCGATGGGAGCAGACGGGCAAAAATGGCGCAGAATGGGTCCCGACGTCAGGAGAAATTTCAGATAGCGGAATGCAGACTCACAGTCAGGGGTCCACTGGAATGGCACGTCTTTTTGTAGGAGGCACGTGAGTGGGAAGGCGACGTCGGCAAACCGCGGAACAAAACGGCGAAGATACGAGCACAGCCCTAAAAAACTGCGAAGTTCATTGACTGATTGCGGCGCTGTGAAGTTGGTGACAGCCTCAACTTTCTGGGGACCCGGCCGGACACCATCTTTATCATTAGTCATTTATCATTTATATTAGTCCAAAAGGCATGACAATAAATTCATACAGTCCGTCAGGTGTGACAAATGCAGTCTTTTCTTTGTCGTTCGGGTGCATTGATATTTGCCAGTACCCTGACCTTAAATCAACCGAGGAAAAATATGAAGTGGAGTGTAGACAATCGATGGCATCGTCTATGCGTGGGAGCGGAAACACATCTTTTTTTGTGATGGCATTTAGGCGACGATAATCTAAGCATAACCGCCACGTATTATCATTCTTTCTCACGAGGATCACTGGGGCCGCCCAAGGGCTTGAAGATTCCTGGATAACTCCTCGGTTTATCATGTCATGAACTTGTTGGTCTATTATCTCACGTTCGGCTGGTGATACGCGGTAAGGCCTCTGTCGTATTGGAGGTGCGGATCCAGTATCGATCACATGATGAATGCGAGAACGGGAATGGGTACTGGAGGGTCTCTGGAAAAATCGAACACTGACATGCTTCGAAAGCAGTCCCACCAAAATGCGACGCTTGGTCGTGGAAAGGGACTTATTAATCATGGCCTGAACTTTGGACAATTCACAGGGGTGTCCCGGTTCTTCAAAAGCGTGTTCACTGCGCGCCGCAACGGAAACCGACAAGCCTTCCTCGAAATGGGCAAGCTTCATGCCACGAGGTAACACGGCGGGCTCTTCCGAATAGTTCACTGTCCACAGCGTGGTGTGGCCGCCACTAGTTACGCGGACTACGCAACGGGGCACGAGGACAGTCTTCTTTGCTCACGTCAGTGCAGTCGGTTCCGCCACGGCATCGAAGGCATCACACAAAATTTGCGATGAAACAACCGGCATAAATCCGGCAGACATCGCCGGTACAACTGTGTCCTCTGACACAGAGAACGCTCCGAAATCAAGAGAGGAGCTTTCCACAAGAGCCGACATCAGAGTTGCGTCGAATGAAATCCCTCCAGTACGACAGTCTAATGTGGCACCGCACTGCTGCAAAAAGTCAATTCCAAGTATAACGTCATGTGTGGAACGTGACAGCACAGCAGATTCAGTCCTGAACACTTGACCACCGATAATAACCAGAACAGACACCAAGGGGGAACTAATGTTTCACCCCCAACACCCCGAAACACCACAGCCCGATCCCAAACAAACATTACTTTCCGACCCAAACTATTCTTGAAGTTCAAACTCATTATAGATACTGGCGCACCGATATCTACTAACGCCATAGTTCCAATTCCGTCGATAAGCACTTCAAGTTTGTTCTTTAACATAAATACGGGAAGAGGGATTGATGATATCGACTCGCCGGCGGCTTCACCTCCATCGGCCGCGCCGTCTAGTTTGCCGGAGGAGGCGAGCGGCGTCGAGGAGATGGTGAGCGTCGTTGACGTGAAGGTGGTGGTGTCAGGCTGCGGTCGGAGGCAGGCGAGGTGTTTCGCAGCAATGCCGCACGGTAGCTACCCCAAGAGGATGTCGGCGTTGGGTGCGGAACTGCCGCATTGGGACTGATGGAAGTGTTCGGCCACAGGCGACGGTCTGGTTGCATCGGGCCTCGTCGGCAGCAGTATCGGGATATATGTCCGGTCATGCCACAGCGGTAACACACAGGTGGCGGGCGCCAGCGATCAACGTATGATGCTTGCCAAGCGGGGTCAGAACGTTAGTTGTAATCATCTCGAGGCTGTTGTCGCGCCAAGTCGCCTGTGTAGGCACGCCGTCTTCCCACAGACTGGTAGGCAGACTGTACCTCGCGGGGTCTCCGATCGGCGAAGTTCTGCGAAACGCCAGCTGGAACCGAAGAAGTAGATGGTGTGGCGGGCTCTGCCTGCAATGCACAACCATCTTGCTGGGCGTCATCCCGGCGCATGGGGTCTTGATACCGGAGGACTTCCTCGCGCACAATTTGGCGAATCATATCAGCCATTGACACTGGAGCAGCGACGTCAACGCTGGCGATGGAGGTGACATTCGCCAGGCGCCCGAATTTCGGCACAATACGACGAAGTTTCAAAGCCTCGAACGCTCTGCAATGCTTGATGACGTCGGCTGTCGACTTCAAGCTGTCTTTGCTAATAAGGACGTTGTATACATCTTAAGCAATCCCTTTAAGTAAATGTCCGACCTTATCTTCAACAGACATCCGCGGGTTCACTAGCCTGCACAACTTTACGATTTCTTCAATGTACATGGTGCAAGTCTCACCAGGTAATTGGGCCCATTGAAGCAACGTCTGTTCGGCGCGCTTCTTTTTGGCAGAGCCGTCACCAAAACATTTCTTTATCTCTTCTATAAAACGTTCCCACGTGGTAAGAGGGTCTTCATGGTTATCAAACCAAATCAGCGCTGTCGCTTCCGAAAAGAATACCACGTTGGCTAGCCTCACTGTGACATCCCAGCCGTTATAGCGACTCACCCGCTCGTAATTAGTCAACCACTCGTCGACGTCTTCATCGGACCTTCCAGCAAAGGTGCGAGGTTCGCGGCGATGCTGCCAGTGGCCCGCCGCGGGTGCTGCTTGCTCGGCGCTGCCGTCCTGAGGCATATCCAGTGGAAGTGGTGGCATTCCGACAACTCTGCGGCTGCGTTGAGGAACAGGGGAATCCGTGGTGATACCCAGCACCTCCACCACAACTGTTACGTACTCAGCAGGCACTGAGTGAGTCTGGGGTGTTTATTTAAGAGATTTAGCGACGGGGCGCAAAGCTCAAACCGATCAGACCGACCAGCTTCCTTTTTTTCTACGCTTCTGATCTCCTCTCTTTCGTCGTCTACGCAAAGCACGTTACAATATTAAGCACTAAATGCTTTTAGCTCCCGTTGTCGGCGCGCCGCGCGTGAGCATGGAGCCTGAACTGAGAAGAACACGGAGACAAACCTAAACAACCATGGCAAGGCTTTCAGTACGCCTGGCGCTATATGCTGCGCTGCCGTTGCAGCAGCGCATGCGTCAAAAAGACTCTTCGTGGTCCCGTGGTGGGCAAAGCTATTCGGTCATTCCAGCTCCTATAGGCGGCGCGGCGCCAGCACGACATGGCGGACAAGGCGGTGATAGCGCCGATGCCATAGCGTGCGCCTCTGTTGAAGCAAAGCGGTTTCTTGACGTTGTGGCACTTTTGGTGCGAATATTAGAGTCTAGATGATCAGCAGTACATGATTGTCGGTTATTAATAAGTTCCTATGCTTAAGTCTGGGTGCATTACAGGCGCTAATTAAATTTTTTATCGATATGAGCATGAAATCGCTAGTTCGCAAGTGCAGCAAAAACTCTGAAACTTGCGAAATCAGCATAGTAAAGTGCGACAAACACTTTGATATGTAATTTTTTGCGCGTTCACATTCTTGTTCTTTCGGCACTCACCTGAAAGCGGAAAGAAACTACTTTAACGACCCAAACAGTCTGACGCTATATTTCGGTCCTTACCCGCATAAATACGGTATGTGCATTTATTGCGCGCTGATCTTATAAGGACACAACTGAAAACAAAAAATCAGCAGTTGGTAATGCTGGTGACGATTCATGGCGTAATATAACATCACCTAACAATTACAACAGTGATCAAAATCTCACTTTTTAATGTGGCTGTATCAATAAAGCGAGAAAGATCAAAACCCTTGAGCCTAAAATTTTGACTCCTGATTGGCTGCTTGCTTAGGTGAACAGAAAACTTTTACCAGCGGTCTCTATTTTCTTACGGAGGAATTCTGTTCGGTGCTGCTGAATGTGGGTGTAGCTTTACTGCAGATTTAATTGCATCCTACCATAGTCCACCTGCAGCGTAAGTTCGTCGCATATGCGGTAAAAAAAGAGGAAGTGTAGCTGTTGTTTGAAGCGGCAGCCAGGGGGTCGTTCGAGCTTTATAATAAAGTCCAAATTAGCGCCCAAAATGTGTTTTTGACTATCGCTGGAGAACGCTTCGATCGAGTAAGCAGACGACAGTTGCCAAGAAGCGTTTGCGGTTTTTCATCCACTTTGCGCATTATGTCCGAGAACTGAAGATACAATATTGTGGAGTTCTTGCCATTCATATCGCCATTACGCAGTAAAGTTGTGGCCAGAAAGCCGTGTTTAATCCTGACTGGAATGGACTGAAGCGCCTTTGTTTTCTGCAAACGTCCGCCCTAAAATATAACCACTAAACTTCATATCAGCTCAGTGTTTAAGCACTGCACTGCTTTCATGCAGCTGTAAAAACTGGTCGAATGAACAAAACTCCGAACAAAAATGCATTGACGACACGGTGCCGTGGCGTCCACACAGTGTACGTCGCTGAGTAACAGACGGTCACTGGGCTCAAACACGTTATCAACCTGCAGAATGCACTTAACCACTGCTTTTTAACTCTTTACATGTTTGCAGAAACAACGTGTTTGCTATTTGGAATGTTCGCACGCCGTAGAAAAGCAGAAAATGCTCAATTCTGACGCATATCTTACGCTCCTAACCACTGCGATTGCACAAGCCGCGCAGAGTGATCACCAGCTTGCCGCTTCAGGAAGAGGCCGCGTGGCGCCGCCACCGCCGCTGGAACAACCGAATCGCGTGGGGCAATGGAGCCTAAGTTTGCCCTGGAGCCTGATAGGCACGAGCGCAGTCCTGGACACACGCGAGGATCTAGACGACAGCATTGCGAGAGTTGCAATCATTACGTTGTGCACACAACCCAAGAACGCAGGTTCTGTGGTGCCATCTGTCGCTGCGGCCTGTAGCCAACACGAATTTGTAGTTCGATGCTGTGGCCGGTGGGGTCGGTGGCGACGGCAAGGAAATGGCGAATGTATAGGCCGATTTAAAACACCGTTATAGAAATATATTGAAAAAAGGAATGAAAGAAAAATTACATATAGGGTGAGTATTGTGGCAACCGCTACGACCTCGTTTCAAAGGGGACCCTCCTATATTTCAGCCATTCATCCTTTCAACCAAATGAGACTATAATAAAATTATAACCAAATTGTTCTAGCCGCGGCCAATGTTCCAGCCTTCAGTGCAGCAAGTGCTGGCGCAATCCTTCTTCAGCACATGGCGAGCGTTGGTTGCATGCGTCGCCAAAAATAAAAAGCGGCAAAGAAAGACAGGGAAGCGGTCGCTCGTGAAGACCTAAAAAAATTGCCTGGCTTAGCTAAGGTTAAGCCTAGGATGCGAAGCATAATAGACGTTTTAGTCGCTGTATGACTGCCTCGGCGTGACGAGCGGGGCTCTTTTATACAATGCCGCGACGACAATCGCCCCCTAGCGGGAGGAGCGGGAGTTAGCCTTGGTGGTCACGGCCGCGCGGCGACCGCGCGAGTTGAGCCCCGTCTCTCCTCAGCTGTCGTGACGTTAGACCACGTGCTCGGCTGCAGCGCCTCTAGCGGGAGGAACGGGAGTTAGCCTTGGTGGTCGCGGCCGCGCCAGGCTGGGCTATGGTTGAGCTTAGTGTCCCTATTATGCTTCGCATAATAAAAATGGCTGGTGGGGACACTCCCCAAGGCTACAGTGTGCCAAGGCTAGATTTTTTGCGGCTATGGATGCATGAGCCTCCTAGAGTACAGCCTCCTAGAGTACAGTTCCTGGAGTGCATTTCATTCTTGCATCTACTCTCGATGACGAGATAATCATTGAAGTTTTTTTCTCAGACTGAAAAAAATTCTCAATAATATTTAAGCTATATTTCGCCTGGTTCGCCTTTATTGTTAATTCCCCAATATATTTAGCAACTCACTTTCATCAGTACACTAATGCGCGTCCCATTCATCTCATCATTAGATAAGTGAAAAATAAAAATACCCTAAGCTCACTGTTAAACTCGATGGAAAAAAAAAACTTATCCTATTGAAGTCTGCACTCTGACCGAATGCTTTGATTCTGCAAGCCTGTAGCCGCTGCTTCAGGAATTTCACTATTACAACGCTTGCAGCAATGCGCTTCAGTGCCGTTGTGGAAGCATCCACAAAGAGAGTGATGCGCCTCATTTTTACGCGCCTTAGTTTTCACGCTACCTACAGTAGAGAGCTGCAGATCATTATCGGCGAGGTCTTGCTTGAAGGCAGCGTACGCCACCTCGATCGCCGGCACCTCGGGGAATACGCTGGATTTGCTGCTGATCAGGCAGCCGAGCACACGCTCCTCGAAGAAAGTCTTCACACCGTCGCTCAGCCAGGAGGACACAATATGGCCACGCGGGTCGACCTGCGGGGTAACATCGGGTGACATGTACTCTTTCAACTCTTTCGGATAAAGGTTGCGAGCAACAACAACGGCACATCGCGAGTAAGCGATCCAAGCCTTAACAATACACTGAAAAAAGGTGAGCGATGGAGCGTACACCACCATTGACATCAGACTGACTACACCCACTGCAGGGCAAAGGCCACTCCCATCTCCCTTCAATTAACCCCTGTGCTTTGACAGCTGCACCCGCCGTATGCCTGCAAAGTTCTTAACCTTATCCGCCCACCTAACTTTCTCCCGGCCCCTGATATGCTTGCCTTTTTTGGAATATACTCAGTTACCGTTAAGTACCAGCTGTTATCTTGCCTTCGCATTACATGCGAAGGTGGTATATCGGTAAGATGGTATATCTATTCACTTTGTCCTATATACCATTCATGTTGGATTTCATTAGCTACTGTTTACAGTTAATGCCGTCCCACGTGTTGATGTGGCGTAGCGTTAGGCTCATTTTCCAACCTTATCCCTCGTATCGCTCTCCGGTAGGGTGCAGTGATGTGTCGATGTCAGTTTACTTGATATCATTTAAGGAGGTGCGCGTTTCGCTTATGTTAGATCTCTTCCGATTGATTTTATTAGATCATGGTATTTTATCGTGAAAGGCAACGGAAGAGCGGTCCTACTAGAATAATAGGCGCTTCACCTATGGAAGCCTCAGAAAAGAGACGTAAGACCTTATGGCATAAAGTCGACAGTTGAAGACTGGCCACTTAGCACGGTTATCATGGAGATTTCTCAAGTAATTGTTCTCATATGTAGGTGTCGATGCTCTCCGAAACCTGGCACGATCTGACAAGTAAAACACACTGCGAAAGTATTAATAACAAGTTTTGAGCGGCATTCTCCTTCGGGGCGCTGTAGGGTCAGATAACTAAAGCTACGAGGAGAATTTGCGGCGGTGCTGAGCGAACTTAAAATGGATAAAAATAAATTTTAAGTGCACGAGATTAATGTTGCAAAACTTGACTGATGGCGGATTCAGGATTTTATGGGGAAACAGTAAAGGCTTGGTTATTGTTTAGGGCGAGTTTTTTTTTTTTTTCTTACACGGGCACACGGGCCGCTGTCTGAACCGAGAGGCTATACGACCACAAAATACACTGGGTGTTGCACCTAAGGCTTTCTGCAATTTTTAAAAATAGGTTCTTTCAGTTAGAACCGCACCTTTTCGGCGTAGCATTGTCAGTGGTATAGTGCATCAGGGTACAGCTAAGATGTCCCAATTAGCACGTTGTGTTTTTTTTATTTGCAAACACTGCAGACTATTGAAGGGACCATGCAGGATCAGATACATGGTAGAAAAAATGACAAAAGCAAATTGAACAAGGAAAACAGGCAGGCAGAACTAAACGCAAATTAACAATCCATCATCACAGAGGCACCACGGTGGTAATGATGTTAGAGCAAGGCGATTAACATGTGCTATGAAATACTTGACTGTGTTGCAGTTCACAACAGTAGATGGCAGTTAATATTAGTATGCTTAGTGACATTAATAATTTTTAAGCTGTTACTGTTAGGCTCCTTAATTATTGAGAGGCGTGTAACCCACCGTAAGTAATATCCACATAATTTTCTAGAATTTTGAAAACACGGTTACCGGCGCTCTGGCCCAACATATTTTTGCTCCATCGAGCAAAAATACATGCGTTTTCAAGAAGCATGCAGGAAAAGCAACCTCTCTACGGCACGTAACTCGTTTCAACCAGCCAAAATGTGTTGGGTCCCAGCTCCGTGGCTAAAATCTTTTTCGGAATTATAAAAAACTGACATGGATTTTACGGTGAGCGGCATGGCTCTAAAAAACCTCGGGGAATAAAACTAACACTGAAAAGTTTATTATTCAGCTGCTAGTCAGGACGTCTTAGCTGTATTCTAATGTACTGCACCGCGTACAGTGCTATTCCGGAAAAATGGTTTTTCTAACTCAAGAAGCATATTTTTAAAAATTGCAGAAAGTCATAAGGGAAAAATCATGTATATCAGTACGTGCCCAATAACTTTCGCTGTGCAACGATTTTGCAGCCAACTTCAAGCACTTTCATTGTAGCGTCGTCCACCAAATTAACCAATCAAGAAGATTCCTTCCTCGGTCATATAGAGGAGCATCAGGCTGTGACGTCACGAAAATGTGGCGGCGCTGGAGTCAGCACTGACTTTCGTTGTCTAGGAAAAAGGCGGGACTGTACGCATTAGATTATTACGCATTAGAACATTATTCTCGATATGCCGACAAATTGTGGTGTCGTTCGTTGAGCCGCAAGGCAGTAGATTAGAAGCGGAATAAATTTCCACGTGTTTATTGTCATCAGACAGGAGGACACTAATGGGCAATGGCTGTGAAGAATGGACAAGATCGGCGGCGGATCGTCTTCGCGGCTAACAATAATTTCTGTATGAAAACCTGATCAGTTGTCATCTCTCAATCAATGTAGCTGCTTTCAGGTGGTGCGGCGAGCACTGAAACAATCAACGCACGCAATTCGTTCGCGTCCCAATGTAATGTTCGCTCAACATGAGAAGCTTAGACGCGAAGTTTCGCGTTTATGATACCGTAAGTTGAACGCGTGGAGGGGCGTTTTCAGGTGCCAGTCACCCGAAGTGCGTGCCGAGGATCCCTTCGCGCCTTAAGGTCAAAACGCCTGCTGCCAGTCGCCCTCAGCTTTCAAAGCCAGCGGCTAAGAGCGTTGTCTGAAGCATTACCGTTCTTGGATAGTAGCCCGACGTGTAATTTTTCCTTATTTCATTTTCAGCAGCTTTAAGAAGTGTCTCATTTCAACATATGTCCTAAGAAGCAGTTAATCATCGCCAGAGTCTCGCAGACGCGCTATTTCATTTGCCATATTATCTGAATTTTTCCCATTGCAGGCGGGTCAGAACCTGGCGAACACAGCAAATACAACAAAGCCCACCCCGATTAAGCAAAAGGCGCGCATCTGAACTCAAATTTTAAGGTAAGAAGAAGATTGAATTGAAATATTTAGTCAGAAATATTTAGGTCAGCTTGTGAATGTAATTTTCATTTCAAGTTTGAGGAAAATGTCTATGTTTGAGTTTGTACAGCTCTCCAAACCCAATAGAGCACAAAGAGACTACTGTTGCGGATTTACCGCTAGAATGAGACATGTGCTCCTGCCACAATTACCTGTTTCGTCATACCAAATGAACAAGTTAAATTCGCTGCCGCTGCAGCAAATTCCAAAGAACATAAAAATCGCATTCGTCATATGCAAAGTAACTGTATGAAATTAGCGTTCAGTAATTTTGCACGTTTTCCGGACTGAACTGATTCCACGGAGACGAGGTTCGTCCTGCGAAAAATCTGCTTCGCGTTGTCCATTTCTGCTTTCTCGTTGCACAAGAAGTCGGGTATGCTGTATCTGCCTAAAAATTTGGAAATGTAGACGATTAGTTGCTCTCTATACTTCGCACTTTAACGGTTTAATTTAATCATCCAGCGTTGACACTCATTGTACCAGCGCAGAAGGAAGCCGATGTAGCGCTCGGCCAGGTAGCTGCAACCAGGCGAATTGGGTGAAAAATTTCCATTTGTAACCACCAAGCAGCGAGTACGCTTTAAAACAATTGCACATGAAACTCATTTGCGAAGGCAGCGTCGCTTGGCGCAGTATTACACAGTTTTGATTCAAAAGAGGGATAATACGGGCTGATTGATACTACATATTAACGTACCAAAGCATCAGCGCTTTTTCAAGACGGGACAGAGAGCGACGCAGACACTTGCGGTGGTTAGCAACGAAAATGGTGGATTGCGAAATTTCGAACAGCAAATAAAGGCCACCTGACAAGCAAGATAAGAGCAATAACAAGAAGAAAGTCAAAAAGGCGACCACGCACCAACAACTCGGGAAGAAGTGCATGTTGTTGGGCGAGTCGGTCGTACATCGTTACGTAAAGGCACTGCGAAAAATAATACAAACATGGACGACAACATTGGCGCCCGTCCTTGTGCCCTTCTCGTCCATGTTTGTATTATTTTACGCAGTACCTTTACTTAACGATGACTCGGGAAGAAATACTCACGGTCACTGACTAAGATAAGCACGTTCCTGTGGGAAAAAACTATTCACAGGCTAGTGATGCATGCGTCATTTGGCCTTTGTATATTGTAGGCCCCGTAAATGAGCCTCCAGGTCTCTTCTTTATATCTACAGATAACGTCGGTGCAGACCGAAGTGCTGACCGCAGCGCTGTAGCGGCCACTGCGGTGTTGGCATGAATCCAGGGAGGGCGCTTTTGCCTCAAGCATGCGGGCATTGGCTGCACCTCTTCTTCAATGCACCATAGCATAAACTTTCCCTTACGCTGAACCCAAAAAGTTACATTCATAAAAGTCTTTTCGCCATTACGCTAACAAGTTTATGGTTAAACCGAAGCGCGAAGAAACGATGGCGAAAAAGAAAAGGTAAAGGCTCGCAGGACCTATGATCTTCAAGATCTTCTAGCAAGCAGAGAGCCAAAATGTGGCATGAATCCATTTGTTCAGTATTTGCTCTACTTAACCTTGTCTTATTGGAGATAAAGTTTTTGCAGAGTTTGCTAGCACTCGCTTTTTTGCAGTTCATGTTCATCCAGGAAAATTGATACCATGCACATGGTAGGTACAACGCAATATCAACTTGCTCACTTTCTAGCTCTGCTGTTATCCACTGTTCTGTTCCAGCAAAATTTACCTTTTTAGCTGTTTCTCAGAAAAAAAGGACACAGAAATTTTCACTCAGTATTTCAAAATATGTAGTTGGGCGCAGCTGGCAAAAGAAAAGGTTAATTGGAGAGACAGGGAAGAGGCCTTTAGTCCTGCTGTGGGCGTAGTCAGGCTGCTGCTGCTGCTGCTGATGATGATGCTCATGGTGATTGTATCATTGCAGGGATTACAATTTTTCGCGTTTTCGCTGAGCATGCACAAAAAAAAACCAACCATCACTGCTATCCATACCGGCACACCTACCAGGATAACGGAAGAGAACAGCGACTCTGGAATACCAGCATTACAGCAATAAAGCCAAAAAGGCAATGAACGGATGCCGCCACAAATAGGAAACGGCTTTTTTGGTGCATCGGTTCCACACTCATATCTGGGCAGCCCTTGTATGCGCAATTATTAACAATTCGGAGTTCTATTTGAGCCGTAAGCGTCATCAAAACAGCCGTAGCAGAGGAATTCGCAATCATGTCAGTAGTGTAATGCCCAGTCACGACATGGCGAAATGTATCCGTTGGTGCGCCGTCGCCGTTTGACCTTTTCAAAGCCACTCTTGTTTTCTCTCTCTCGTTTTTTTCTTGCTCCGTGTTATTACTACAAAGTGGCAGCTTCACAGCTGTGTGTCGTTTCGTTGGCTTCGTGCCAAATTAACGCAATCCGCGGCCCCAAAAGATGTGGCCACCCTGCGTACTCAACAAAACCAACAGGTTATGGGCCCAGGATGACGCGTCGACCACTTTTTTAGAACAAATGAGACGGATTGCCTTGGTTGAGTGATGAAAAGGTGCGGCCACGTTGAAGCATAAAAAGTAATTCTACACCGCCTTTACTACGTCGTGCCGATGTTTTCAGAAGTTTAGACAGGCGTGAGCATTGTGAAACTGTCCGGAAGAAGTGACTGACAAGCGATGTCTGCCCGTGAAGAAAAGTGAGAAGTATGCATTTTTTGTAAGAAAGACGGACCCTCACGCGACATTGGCGTTCCTACAGGATCCATGTTGGATGTGTACGGAAGACGCTTACACACGTCCGGCGTGAGTACGGCAAAACTGTCAGGAAGAGGTGACTGGCAAAACCTTACAATGGATGTTAGTGGCGAGATGTTTCGGGAAGGAGTGAAGAACAAATAGTTTTCGCGTGCTCTAATTCAGAAATAGCTCCGAAAAAGAAGTGCATTGTCTCTCTTTCGTTCGAAGATTAGCGAACATGTCGGCATTATACAAGTTTGGACTAACGAAGTTGTCACCAGATAACTATCACACATGGTCGACAAAGGCAAGTGCAGCTTTCGTACAGAAGGGATGCTGGGAAGCGATCGACCCTGGATTCTCGAATAAAGAAATCAATGGGCGAGAAAAGCAGGTTGATAACAAGGCCGTGACCTTTCTGTTCGTTATTGTCGAGGAGAACTACCTGGATGACATCACACTTGCAGAACTGCTAAAGACGCCTGGAATACGTGCAGGAAATGGACTCAAAGTTTGGACTCTTGCACATATTCCAGCTGAAGCGCAATTTTTCCAATGTAAAAATGAAGAGAAACGAGTCAATGCAGGATTACATAGGAAGATTGATGGTGCTGCTAGGAAGTCAAATGCGGGCTATGCATTTACATACAGAGAGGTTTCATTAGTGATGATTATGGGCTTCCTGACACATACGAACCGCTCATTTTGAAGTCGGAGCAAGACGAACAAACCCTCACGACCAAAGCAGTGAAGACAAGGCTGGTGATCTAAGAAAAGAGAAAGCTGCGTCGTGAAGAAGATCGGTTAAGCGACGAAGAGAGTCAAACAATGGCCCTGATCACTAAAGCTCTATTAAGGACAGAAACCAAGCAGCCCAATGAGAAGGTGCATCATCAACTCACTCTCAAGAAGGGCGAGAACGTTCGTCAATGCGCCTAAAGTATGGAAAAGAAGAAGGTGCGATGATTTGCTTGTGTCAAAACTGGTCATATAGCCAAAGATTGTGACCAGTTTTAACACGAAGAAGGTGAAGAGAAGGACAGACTCATCACAGGCAAAGATTGCAACACAGATGGCTTGTGCCAAAAATTTTATAACAGCGCCACCTCATGTGAGGCATCTTGATAGCGGTGCTACAGATCATATAACATCGCACAAGGCGAAGGTCACTGACTTCAAGCCATGCGAGCCAAGAGTATAAACTGCAAGCAAAGAATCCATGAGTTTCATTAGGAAAGGAAGAGATCAGATTCAACTATATGAAGAGTGCGGTGGGTCATTCATCAGGCTAGATGTCCTTTATGTGCCCGACTTGAACGGCGACCTACTATCAGTCGGAAGAATGAAGAGCGAGGTTTGCACGTGACGTTCGCTGGGGGCAAAGCCGATTTTACAGAGGACACCGGTGAGTTGATCCTTATTGTAACTGGAGACGGAAGACTATCTCTGCCAAAGAAGGACTAATGTCGACGAAGATGGCAAAAACAAAAGACACAACTTTGGGGCACAGACGACTAGGCCACCTTCACCAGGATGCTGTTCGAAGCCTCTGTGGAGCTAGAGAAGACCCTCTGAAGGACAAATGTGACACATGTCTGGGAAAGCTAAGGCGAAGGAGTTTCCCAAAGGGCGAGGAAGCACGGGATAAGATTGCACTGGAGCTGTGCATTCAGATGTGGTTGGAAAGATCCCACAAAGGACCAGATACTTTGTAGCCTTCACAGACGTCTACTCAAGATATACTGTGGCGTACCCCATGAAGGCCAAAAGCGAAGTGTTTCAGAAGTTTGACAAGTACAGACGCATGGGAGAGAATCTGCACAACAAGAAGGTTTAAACCTTACGCAGTGAAAAAGGAGGAGAGTACACAAGCATAGAGTTCAACGAGTACCTGGCCAAGCATGGCATAATGCACCAGCTGACCATTCCTGGCACGCCTGAGCAGAATGGAGTCGCAGAGAGAATTAACCAAACATTGCATGACACGACGAGGTGCCTCCTCATCGAATCAGGTGACACCAAAAGGATCTGGGCTAATGCCGTTGTCACTGCAAGTCAGATCAGAAACAAGTACCCATCGAAGACGGTTGGAGGAGAGTCACCAGAAACTCTGTGGACAGTGGGAGAAGTGAAACTGGACCACCTAAGAGTGTTTGGGTGTAGAGCATGGAGTGTGTGAATTAGACGGTGCAAAGGTAGCAAGTTGCACCCGAAAGCAGAAGAGTCCATACTGGTCGGCTACCCGGAAGGAGTGAAGGAGTACACGCTGTGGATCGTTTCTTTGTAAGTCGGGACGTTATCTTTGAAAAAATGTCCTTCTCATGCAAGCTTACCCAAGCTGCAAGTAGCAAGACTCGCGCATAGCGACACCTATTGTAAATTCACGTTACAAGTTGAAGACAGCTTGAGTGCGCCACATGATGTTGGTTGTTCAGATCGCAATGATACTGATTGCCACTATGCTGAATAAGTTGGCTCATCAGCCGATGAAGACGAGGCAAGTACACAGGACAAAGATGCTACGCAGCGACTGTTCAACGTGACAGATTTTGGTACGCAGGCACTAGGACGGTAGGAAAAACTAGCAAACAAGAAACCACGTCAAAGTGAATGTCACGGCTGCTGCACAACCAGGAAAAACAGCCAAAAGATCCAGAAACTCTGCACGAAGCCATATTTGCATCAGACAAGGAGGAATGTAAAGCAGCTATACAGAGTGAACTGGACAGCGTCGATGTTTCCAATACGAGGGAGATAGTGCCACGACCGAAAGAGAGACAAGTGGTAAAATGCAGGTGGGTGTTCCGCAAGAAGTACGACGAAAATGTTGACCTAGAGCGACACAAGACACGGTTGGTTGCATGCGGATACTCACAAGTGAAGGGCACCGATTACAAGAAAACCTTCTCTCCTGTTGTGAAGCTGAAGTCCGTCAGGACACTGCTGGCCATAGGAGTTGAGAGGTGTTGGAAGATACAAAAGGTGGACATCACGGCAGCATACTTAAATGATGTTCTGAAGGAGGCCGTCTACATGAAACTACGGCAGCCTTTGAAATACTGTAAGAAGGACGAAGTCTGCCTTCCGAAGAAGAGCCTTTACGGGCTACGACAGTCTGGAAGGGAGTGGAACCTTGCTTTGGATAAAATGCTCAAGTCAGAAGGAATGACAAGATCAAAACCAGAACCCTGTGTTTATGTCAGCTAGAAGAAGGACCTCATCGTAGGAGTCTACGTTAATGACTTGATGATCATCGCGGAAGATGAGAAAGATTGCCGACTTCAAGAGCCGCTTTGGTCAAGAGTTTGATGCAAGGGAAATGGGTGAAGCTAGACAGATTCTTTCCATACTGCTGAAGAAATAAAAAGATGGAAAACTAACACTGGGAGAAGAAGGCCTACGCTAACGACATACTGGAGACGTTTGGCATTTCAGATGCACAGAGAGCATCATCTAATTTGGATCCTGGAAGCAAGTACCAAAGAGGAGACAACAATAACCATTCAAGTGAGGGCCTGCCCAGCAAGTACAGACAAGCAATTGGTGCATGGCTTTACCTCGTCGGAGGCCAAAGATCGGACTTGGCTTTTGCGTCTACTTACATGAGCCAGTTCAATGAACTTCCTACAGAAGAACATTGGAATGGCTTAAGGCACATTATTCGCTATGTGAAACAAACAAACAATAATGCACTAGTTTACCAGAGAACTAGGAAGTGCATACAAGCCTTTTGTGACGCTGACTGGGCTTGTGAGAAGGCTGAGAGGAAGTCGTTCAGCGGGTACGTGTTCTCTCTAGCTGTTGCTGTGATTTCCTGGAGTAGTAAGAAGCAGCAAAGCACTGCATTGTCAACAGTCAAAGAAGCGGAATAGGTATCTGTGTGTCGCTCTACAAAGGAAGTAATGTGGCTACAAAAATTCTTGAACAAACTTAATGCGCACGAATTCATCCACGAACCACAGATTTTAATGGCTGACAACCAGGGTAGAATTGTGCTTGCGAAAAGTCAAGTTACTTCAGATAGAAGCAAACACATTGACCTTAAGTATTACTTCCTGAGAAAAAAGGTCGAAGAGGGAAAGTCACAACTCCAGTACGTCGAAGCGAGGAAAAACTGTGCCGACTTCTTCACGAAGGCCATAAAAAGAAAAATGACTGTCAAGCTCTCTGAATGTTCGCGCATCAAAATTGTGGGCGCAATGACAGTCCATTAAGGGGGAGTGTCAGTAGTGTAATGGCCAGCCACGAGATGGCGCCATGTATCCGTTGGTGCGTTATCTCCGTTTCACATTGTCGAAGCCACACTTGTTCTCGTCCTCTCGTTTTTTTTTTTTTGCTCCGCGTTATTAAAACAAAATGGCAGCTTGTCAGTTGTGTGTCGTTTCGTTGGCTTCGTGCCACACTCACTCAATCCGCGACCCAAGAGATCCGGTCACCCTACGTACTCAACAAAGCCAACAGGTCTGACTGGTTACACTCGTGGATCAGTTCATTATTTATTTTATCTTCAGCATAAGACGACGATGATGGTCTCGCGTGTGCTGCGTTTGTTGCGCTCGCCTAAAGCAACCTAAAACTATCGCTGTCACGGCAATGCGATTACTAGCAAAAAATTGAGAATTTTAATTGACGTTAACCTAATTTTTAAGTGACTACGTTACATGACAGTGCTATTAAAAGATAACCCATCAAAAAATTTATCAGACACCTATTGCATTTCGTCTAAGAATCTGATCTGAGTTGGTCTGTATTAAAGTATTTCCAGAAGCAATATTTAAGGCGTGGCATCAGAAGCTTGGGAAAACATGTGACCCCGAGAAATGGGCGTACTACTGATTGCTGCCCGTGCTCAGAGGAGATCAACGAAAAATTGTCTAAGGCAACTCGCTGGCTTGTTGGCACTCAAACTTTAGCGGAGTGGGCAACTGGCGTTAAGTTCTGCGTTATACTGTTTTGTGCGTAGGGTACTTTTCTGTATCGGTGGTCGTCGCCCACATGCCCACCGGCGGCATGTGGTGGTTTTTGTAGCAAAAGCTACACTAGGCTAGTCAGCGGCGCACTTCGGGTAAGCGGCCCTAGTCGCCACTGCGCATGCGCCAGTAGTTGCACCGAGCCACAGTTGTTCCGCCGCTGCGCCGCGCCGCGCCTTTCCTCAAAATCTAGTTTTCAATTTTAAATTTACTTTTCATTCCTTTCTTCTTTCCCTGCCTCCTTTATCTCTTCCCTTACGGCGCTGTTCGGGTGACCACCGAGATATGGGATACAGTTACTGTGTCATTTCCTTTTCTAAAAACAAAACAAAAGAAGTGAGCCGCCGGCGTATATTAGGTACATTGGCGTTGACAGCGTTGCAGAGGACGTTCATTTTCACGAAAAGAAAGGCACACAACTGGCTCCGTGGGTCGATTGTAAGTAGTAGTAGTAGTAAGTGGTATTATTAAAATAAAAACAGAAAGGAAGGAAAAGATTTATGCTAGGCCTGGCATCTGCCATCGAAACTGAAGTACCGGAGCTGGGGCAGTGGAAATAAAGGATAGCAGGCAGAATGTAGAAATTAAATGAGAGAGGTGAAGGGATAATAAGAGAGGGTAGAGGCAGAGGTAATATACACAAATTATTTACACAATAAGAAAAGTGTCCAGGTTGTGCGCGTGATAAGTGCCTCAATCTCGCTTTCATGCACGTGGTGTTGGTGTACAACTGCAAACACCTGCTTTAATTGCGTTCCGCACACTGGATACGAAGCGCGCCTGCCCTGCCACCCCGGCAGGTGGCAGTTAATGTTCGATCGCGAGAGGTTGGTCACCGAATGAACGCTGCGGCCTATTGCTGCAGTGTCGCGTGTCAGCCTCAACGTTGTCAGCGCTAATGCATGCAGCCCACATCTCTCTCTGGCCACCGCCACGTACTTCAAAGCGCGATTGAGGCGTCCACTGACCCAGGGAGTCAGATATGCGCCCTTCCTTTCCTGAAAATCATCGCCGTCTAGTACGTTGTCAACGCCAACGCCAATGAACACAATGAACGCCGACAGCTTTCGCTTTACATATTCTGGACTAGATGAGCTAATCCACATTCATTTTTCTCTTCTGCTTTCTTATCAATGTTCGTCCAGAGATAAAATAATTACAGCAATAACTTAAGATTGATTCACACCAGAAATTAAAGAAGACACATTCCCCTAAGCGCATTGCTTTCGGCGACTGCTGGGTTCCTTCGTACCATTGCAGAAATTTCTTTAGACAGCTAGTCTACAAGCCGTCCATAGACTTTTGTTTATAAGTTCTATAGACTATCTATAGACAACCTAAAGGTTATTCTATAGACAGTCTTATAAGAATGTTTATGGCCGTACACTTTTAGTAAACTTTTGTCTTTAGGCAGCCTACAGGTTATGAATAGACAAAACGAAATACCTCTAGGAAGGCAGTACAGTCTATAAAAAGTCCATAGAAAATCTATAAGCCATTTTTATAGTGGATATATATGCCACATTCGCGTGCCACATCCTCGCACTGGCTACAATTTCCAAATTTTACATCACCGCTTATTACGCCTGTTAAACAACTTCATGCGCAATAACATAGATACGTCTTGCTGTCCCGTTTCACGACTGTACGAACAGTTCTGTGACATTTGAATAGGAGCTGAGGTATCGCTTCATTTTTTTCACTATCATTGCGACTGTTTTCAAAGCAGAGTGCTATTTTGAATGATATTTCTGTTGGGTATCCGCCTCTTTAAATTGTGTATTCATTAATATTTTATTCCTGAGGATTTATCTCACAAATGTTTCTATTGCTAGTTTTGTTGCCCATGTGTAAACTGTATTTCATAGCTTATAGTGACTTTATGTTTGATAGCCTAAGTTTGAGCAAACTATATACTTTGTTTATGTATTAGCGCTGTGCCTGCCCCTACTGCCCCCAAACAGGGTTTAAGGCCCGTCAAGTTACTCTGAGCAACTTTTACCTTATATCCACAATGGATTGTACATTGATGGAAACAAAAGGCAATTAAAATTAATGCCTCCCTTCAGCGGATTCTTTTCACACACAGACGCTGTTCTTTGTTCACATTCAAACACTTCTCACGATACAGTTGCCACGTTCTTGTATTTGAACTCTTCCACGCAGAAGTTTTGAGCACAATGCTGGTTCTACATATACACACATTGCTTAGTGCTCACTGTACTACACACACAGTCACATAGTTACGAAGAAGCGCTCCACTCGGACGCAAGGTCCGGAATGAGAAAACTTTTCACTGCTAGCGCCGTCTGCTGAGGCAGCGGCGTACTACATCAGATCGCAAGTCTCTTCCGCTGGTCGCCGCATGTGGGCGCCGCTAGGCCACTTCAAGTAAAGCCAGCGCCGCCTCTATACTTAGAGGAGGCGCTGGCAAAGCCGATATGAAACGCCAAATACACAATGCTAGTCGCTTAATTACTATCTCGGTAGTTAGAATTTCTCTAATTATACACTTACTCATTAGCGCACACTCGAAGATACTTCACATGAAATGCAACACCGCAGACTCATAAAACCCAGTATTTGCCTAACTAAGGTGCTTGCTTAGCCTACATGGTAGCGCGCCTTACTTTATAGGAACTGTTTTCTCTGGGTAGAACGAAGTTCTTGCTGTAGTTTTGTTGTTTGAGACCTGCCTCGAACTGTAATTCCCATCAGAAGTTCGCTTTTCAATTAGTTTTATTCCAGAGATCATATTCGTGATGTGGGTTTTTCGCCATAACGCTGACGCCGTCTTTTGCGCTGAACGGAAGCCTTGAAGCTATCGCTTGAAAACACACAGAGGAAGGCTGACACGAGCTTGTACAGAAGTCGGGGGTAGGAAATTTGCTATGCCAGTTGTTTCAGAGAAGGCTTTGAAGTAATTCTCACAAATAGGTTCTTTGAAGTGGAAATATCGCTTTTTCAGCATAGTTTTGGTGGGCACCAGAATGCCGGTGACTCATGTGAAGTTGTAGGCTAGTTAGCTCATTTTTAATATGAAACTTCTTAACTAGTAGAGTTAGGCACCTAGTTTCAATTACAGATTTATAGCGCGGTTAGTAATTGCCGTTTCAGTTTCTGGAATTTTTAAAACGCGATTAGCCTTGGAGCTGTGGCTATCAACTGGGCAGAGGCACGTGTGGTCGCCAAAGAGAAAGACAGGAAATCGCGGCTCTATCTTGAGTCGCTGATCATCCAAACAACAGCGCATAATATCAATCGAAATGACGGGAATTTGCCACCTATCTACGCGAGATGCCTGGGATCGCATATACGCCGCATGAAAAAGGCATCACCGCAACGTTTTGCCTCATTGTGAACAAGGCTCCCGTGTGGGAGCCGAAACGTCATCCCATCTTAATTTTTGGTCGGTGCGACTCACTAGTATCATGTACCATCCCGACCAGACGGGATTCCGTCAGACCCTTGACTACAGGCTCTACAAAATTTGGATTTTTCGACTGGTTACGTGCACTGGAAAGGTTGTACTGCCTGCATGGTTTTCAAAAACGCGAGTGTTTTCCCACGATGCAGCCAGATTTTGTCGAGCCACAGTGCCCACGAAAATCGCGTTTTCGAAAGTTTAAAAGCCGATGTGGCTAATATGGCTCCTGACAAGCTATAAATCTCTAATTGCAAATAGGCGCCTATAAATTACTTAACCAGATTGCTACTTAGGACAATTCACCTAGCTGTTACAGCCGCCTTATTTTAAGATAACTTTAAACCTTCCCTTAGACACTCGGTATATACCATTGTCCAGCCAGTGTAGCCGCCAGTGCCAATTGCTCCCCTAGCGCTAGGTGGAAAGCAACTTGAAGCGTCGTACCCTTTTCATGGAAACGTTATCCTGGACAAAAAGAAACCATCTCCAAGTCGGACTCGAACAACAGACGGAGAAAACAAAGTAGCGTCGTTTTTCGAAGCCAGCCACTGCCTTAGCTTATACGGCTGTGTTCATGCGCGCGGCTAGTGCGCAAATGATTAATGTTTTAAACATTATGCCTCCTCCAGTGTTCAGGTGCTGTAAAGCAGTTGAAACCGAAATTATATCCAGAGTTTTCTGCCCCTGGAGAAACCTCGAAACATGGGTCATATACGGGGAAAGTCTGTACTGGGCGTAATGATGCAAAGAAAGTGTGTGCGTAGGAGAAAGTGCGTGAACAGCAGCAAACTGCAGCTGATCAAATGATCTGAGTTTGTGAGTGCGATGAGCCCTAAAAAGTTGAATCTGTGTTAAGCCGTGGTAAAACCTCTCTCTCAAGCTTAGCTGTTTGGGGCGTCAGGAATTTATTTTACTACTCCATGCTGGTAGCCTTTAAGAATAACACAGAGTTATGAAGTCAGAAGTTTCTTTAAATTTATTGGGTATAATCACTTATCCACTGGGGGCAATTTCAGTGAACGGTTTTAATGAAGAAGAGCATTTTAGGCCTCCAGTTTGCACTTTTCGTGTTCGGGAATGGATTCTGTGCCTCGATTCCAGCGTCGGTTTAAATTTTGATATAAAATATAGCGTTGATGGCCCGCATCAGTCTTAAGCTCTTTTGTGCCTAAGGCATGCGTAAATTATTTTTTCGCAGAAATATTTCCGAGTTCAACTTAGCAAGGGCGTAGTCTTTGGCAACGTATAAAATGCGAAGCCAAGATACGACATCGTAGTCGCGTACAATTAAATGAAGAAAAAAGCACAAGCATGTCGTATCTCTCATGTTGCTCCCTTGCCTCGCCGCCGTCTCAACTCCACTCTGCTGCTCCTTAGCTGCTAGTTCTACCCAAGACTTCAGTCACTGGGTCTTTGAAAAGTGCATCTTTTGATCTGGTGCCCATAGCCATGAACTATGATGTTATATTCCAAAAGTGAAACCACCCTTACTGTGATGTGACATTCGAAAAGTGAGCCCACCCCTACTGTCAACAGCTCCTCTACTGCCTCAGTGCGTTTACGCAACCTGTGGGTGCCCAGATACGCCACCAGCTCAAAACTTCAAATTTGGCTTCTTTGATTATCCCCCCACCCCCCGGGTTTCCTGCGGGCTGCCGGCGAGTTCGAGTTGCCAGAGCGCGGTGCTAGGTGCTGGAATGTGTCTGGGTGGTTTCGAGCGGCCCGCGCGCAGAGCCGCGAAGAAGATTTGGGCTGGCAGCGCTCGGGCAACTAGCAGACGATCAGGAGTTGGTACGAAGTGGGAAACGCGGGCGAGTCAATTTTCTATGGAATAGAAGGACCGGAGCAAACTTTTGTTCGATCTCTAGCGCGACGTAGGCGATGGAAACCCAGATTCGCGAAAACTACGGTGAGCGTAGCAAGCAGAGAGAAAGCGCACGTTTACAGCCCCGACCGGTCCCAGTACATTCTTGGTATCAGCTGTCTCACAGCCTCTGCATGATGTACGGAAACTGTTGTGTCCCTGTTCCATTCTAAGTACTGAGTAAGCTGTCACGCATGTGGAGCCTGATAAATGATGCCTATAGAGGGCCTGCCAGCAGAGTAAATGCAAGCCACGCCACTCGTTGCCTATGAGGTCGGTGTTGCACACAGCATTCCACTCTTCCGTGGAAAATCCTTCAACCAGACCGAATGCTGTGATATTGACCGCTTGTGAGAGCATTGCACTCTAGTACATTTGATGACTGGAGGAGGCATTCTGGCTGACCACTGTACCGCTGCATGCACGAGCAATCTTGCAAGCCACTCTTTGACTGCACACACATGTAGCGTAAGTTTGGTGAGCAGAAAAGCCTGAAAAATATTGACGTCTTTTTGATCTCCGACGATAGAGATAACTACGTCAGTGATCCTGCTGTTGATGTAACGAAGGAAAAAATCGATTAATTACTGGTAACTATGAGCTGCAGGCTTGTGAGATAGCGGAAAAAATTTGAGCGACAAAGAGACAACGAAAGAGATTTTTTGCTATTTCTTTGCTTGCTATCTTCCAGTCCAGGGATTGGTTTAGTGCACATGGTGTGTAAGGCGCTGCCTGTTGAGTAGAAAGATTTCGAGAGCGGAACAAAATTAACGTAGGCCGTGGAGCCTATTGTACATTTTTCAGTCGTCTCATCACGCTAGAACCCCGTTTTATATTATCAAAATTCGCCAACCTGCTTTGCTGTGTGCTTTTACTGATAGCCGTATTTGAAAAATATTTTCTTCCACTGATATACTAGCCAATCATTATCCAGGTGAGTGGCAACCGTTCATATCGGCGCAGTTCGCAATTCCTACTCGCTTAGGTACTTAAGGGGCGTTAACGTTCGGCTGCTCATCCGAAAGTCACGGAATTGAATCACGTAGCCGACTGCCTTGTTTTGATGCAGACGAAATACGAAATAAAAAAACGAAAAACGAAATAAAAAACGACCCTCTGCTCTGTGATGTCAGCGCACTTTAGAGAACCCCAGCCGTTCTAATCTATTCTGGCGCACTTCATTTATCCGTCCCTCATAGCATATGTGTCGGATCGGCCATTGAAACCACATAATATACCGTATGTTTCCGGCAAATCAACAGGCAGTATTTCATGCATTTCAGACATTCGAGGGCACTAGACTCAGTGAACGGACAAGAGCAAATGTAAAGGAATATCATGTACCATAAACGCAAGTTGGAATGTGTGATAAGTTCTGGGGTATTTGAGCTATAGTTCTTAATCGAGAAGGTGCCGAAGCAGATGTTTTGAAGTTGGTTTTTGGATGTTCCTTCAATAGCTACGTACACACCTAATGCAAGAATTTTGTCTTCTGATGGCATTTGACACACATCATTGATCGAACTCCCCTAAGGTTCTTTCGCTGTGGCCCGAAAATAAGCATTGATTTTTTCTGTGACCTCTCTTGTTCCAGCTACTTATGGTTGCGATACGATAACAGAATTTTCATGGCTGCATCAGGCGTACCTTTACACCTTCGATGTCCACGGCTCCGACCAGCTCCTTGGCGTAGAAGTAGCCCAACCCTCCGTACTGCATGGCCTTTGTGCCGGACTTGTAGTAGAGTGGCGGGACCAGAGCTCCCAGCGACAGGGATAGTCGGTTCATCACGTGCTCATACTGGGCGTAGGGCTGAGCGATGCTGTCTCCGATTAGCAGCTCTTGCAAGCCGGCCTCAGTACCGACGAGAGCACGCTGGCTTCGTCGTGTCTCGATCCAGAAGCTGGCGAAAGAAGAGGCGTGGTCGGTGAAGTTGGCGTACGCCTCTTCGAGACCCTGCGCCGTGAGGAACTTCTTGGCTGGCCACAGCACGGTGCGAACGCTACTGAGCTTCTCGGCCGCAATCTGTCTAGTGATTTTGTCCAGCCACGACACAGCGGATGCCTTGCGGACGGCAGTCTGCGCAAAGGGCGGGCAGACGCGCATGGTCTGTTTGGTACAGAGCGGAATGGAGTCAGGCAACAGCAAATTACTCACAGCCGTAGGCGCCAGATCAATTCTGAATCGCTAGGGCGCGTTAAAAACAACCATTTGCTTGCCTGGGCGCATTATCAAGACGCCGTCATCACCAGTGATGAATTTAGTGCTTTGCTGCTGCCATGTGACACGTAAGGTGTGTAATATCGGCCCCCAGAGTAGTTTTTGAACACTCAGAGCCCATGAGACTACTGACCGGGCCACATGTGTTGAAAGCTCTCAAAAGTGCAATTTTAATTCTCTGCAGGCATCGAATGTTTGACATCTGTGCCACACAGTAATGAATACTACGGCACTAGTTGCTTTTAGTAGTTCAGTGAAAAAGTACTCTTGTGCTCGTTCGGTAAAGAAAACCTTGGCGAGTTTTCTGGGCTTTCCGCCTCCTAAAAACATCGCACAAGAAACCAAATCTCAGCCCATTACAAAAGGAGGCGTATTTCTACTCTGCTTGCATTTTGCCGGGAACATTGTTCGGCCCATTTGTGAGACTTGGCGCGTTGCTTAGTGCCTTCTTCATTGGTGCGAGCTGTTATGCTGCGAACGTCTTGCGAGTAAACGCCCCTCATGTTGAGTGTTACGTTTTTCGGTGACATATTTGGAGGAAGCGCTCCGTATAATCTCATGAACGCTGACCCCGAAGACCACTTCGACAATATTCCTGACGCATGGACAAAACACTGTCCGCAAGGCGAGCCGCCACAGCGCGAGGCCGGAGAACCTTGGAAGCCGACTTTGGGCAAATGACAACGGCGGTACAAGCCATGACGTCCACTACAGCCAGTTGGGCATTTCAGCAGCTCAGAAGTGTCCTGACGTTTGTACGCTTCCCGCCTCGTTTGCCGCCATCTTTACACAGCATAAGGTTGGCGGATCTGGAATACTGGTTGGCCAGTTTTGACCTTGTGGCAGGGTTCAACCATGGGCACGACAAGCGTAAGTTGAGGAAAGTTTATTTTGCGCCGTAGAACTCGACCACGACATGGATAGAAAACCATGAGGCTTCTTTCACCAACCGGGAAGCTTTCTGCACTTAGTTGATACCATACTGAGCACGACCAAGCGAGAGGAAAACAGTGGAATCGCCTTCCCTCCTGATTATAGCAGTAGAACGAGATCATCGCCATGTTCATGGAGGACATCACAAGATTATTAAATGGGGCCGAACCTGCCACGCCCGCGATGAAGAAGGTTCTCCATTAAAGCTCGCCACCTCAGGCCTCAACAAAGACCCTCCAATAACCACCGCGGATTAAAGCGAATAAGCCACGACCACGAAACCTCTGTTGCTGGAATGGAGTGCACAGTACAGCCATTGAAGGAAATGAAGTGGGCACGCACTACTGAGCTTCAGTGCCAGCCATATGGGACGAGTGGCTTCAAGAGCTTGTGCGCTGTATTGTAAGCGAAAAACTGCAAAAAAATCCGCTTTAAAGCTCCGCCGGCAAACACTGCTGCTCTAGCCAATGTCGTCCGTCGCGATATCCAGGGAGCGAAGCATCTACCGCCAGCACCCGACCCAGAGCCGTATATCGTGATTTATAGATACACGGCACGTTACGTAGGCTTGCGCCCGTGCCGAAAGTATTCCGACCTGCTGTCGAGTCGAATTCTCCCTGCGGTACCTGCACTCCGCCTATAAGCGTTACCAACGTCTTGCTTTATATAAGCACAGCGCGTGTGGCACACGTCAACCAATTGGCCGCTCTTTTACATCTGAGAGAAGTCAGGCCATTTCCTTCGCTATTGCTCATTCTGGGGATGGGTTGAAGAGGATTTTTATTGGACGCACCTCTACCCGTCACGGTGAGAGACCACAACACACTTAGGAGTACCGCTCACTTGCCGACTCCGACTCCGGAGCGACGTCAATCCTGATCATCCCCTCCGACGACCTCAACGACGTGCTGTGAAATACTAGTTTCCCCCGAAATTCCAGTCACTGCCAGCCGCTATGACGTGAGCGCACTTGAACATACCAGGGCTCATGTTTCTGTCATGAGCAGCCAGCTAACCACGACCCTCAGAAAGGTTCTGGTATTTAGATTGGAAAACGTTTTTTATTGGCTTTAGTTATAAATGAGTTTGTTCATCTTGTTAGGTGTCCGTCAGTGGAGACTGGCGGCGACCGCTTGGGCTCTCGTCACCACCTGTACTTGGGTTTCCAGATCGGAGCTGAGCAACAAGGTCTCCTACGGGCCACGAGGCGCGAGCTTCTTGAGCGATATTGGTGGGGGATCTCTCGGACAGTCCCAGAAGATGTGGTATACGGTGGCTTTGCCGCCGCATTTGCGAAACTCCGGCTTAAATCTATCCGGGTACACATGGCTTAGGACAGCTGTATTAGGGAGAGTTTTTGTTTGAAGTTTTCTCCACACTACCTCCTGTTCTTTGTTTAGGCTTTTATGCGGAGCAGGGAAGGTTAGCCTTTCTAGCCTGTAATGCTGAGTAATCTCATGGTAGGTATTGAGGCAGTTTCTCGTCATTTCGACGTCCGAGTTGGCATCCACAGCTCGGCCGATAGATCCTCGAGGTTTATCGTGGGCTGCCTCGTTCCTCGTGTTTGACGAGTGAGCCGATACCGAAACCAATTCCACGTCTATCCTGCCTTTCGGGTAACTCCTGAGAATCCCCAAAAAGATGGGAGATATTCTGCCCTTGGCGAAATTGCCAATGGCTGCTGTTGAATCGCTGACAATCACTTCTGCTCGCGGGTTTGCCAACGTCACGGCGATTGCCGCTTCTTCGGCTATTTCTGAAGAGTTGGTGCGTACTGTCGCGTTTGCTCTGAGCAGGCCTTCCTTGGTCACCGCGGCTATCGAGAATGCTTTCTCGGGTGTTGGGTAAGCTGCCGCGTCTACGTAGACTACGTCCTGTCGGCCCTCAAGTTTCTTAGCTAGGGCTTTTGCTCTGGCCTTGCGTCTTCCTTCGTGACTGACGGGGTGCATATTTTTCGGCAATGGTTTTACCATGATTCTCCTTCGGAATCTGGACGAGATTTTCCGAGTATCCGCGTTGAGCGGTTCCGCGTTTATTCCGAGCGCTTCCAGGATTGCTCTACCCGCATTGGTTGTAGTGAGCCGGAACTCCTGCATTCTACGATGGGCCTCAGTCAATTCGTCTAGCGTGTTGTGTAGGCCGAGTAGCAGTAAATTCTCAGTGGAGGCGTTGACTGGTAGACCTAGGGCTGCCTTGTAGGCCTGCCTGATGAGTCCTTTAATTTTGAGTTTCTCGGAGTTGTATAACTGTAGATAGGGGAGGGCGTAATTCATCCCGCTGATGACAAAGGCTTGCACCAACCAGCAAAGATATTTTTCTTTAACTCCTGTTCTCCTGTTCGCTATGCGTCGAATCAATCGAATGGTTTGGTGAACTGAGGCGTTTAATTTTTCCATTATTTCGGCATTTTGGCGGTTCTCTTCGCTTGTCATTCCAAGGATTCGGATGTAATTTACTTGTCTAATTACTTTTATGCTTATGTGGCTGGCGGGAGGCTGGATTTCTGTCATCTCGGAATGTCTCTTAATTAGGAGCTCCGGTTTGGGATGAGAACATTCTAGTCCTACCGTTTTAACGTAGGTTTCTATGGTATCGACCGCCCTGTGTAGGGCAACCAGGAAACCAAAGACAACCAGGAAACCAAAGCCAATCTCTCATTAGTCGGACAGACCCTCCAATAAATCCTACAACGCCTAACGCCTCTAGACCGCCTCGTGGCTCTAGAAGCTACCGTGCAAATGCTCGTGCAGCAAGTGCAACGAAGCCCTCCTATACAACTGAGTATGGTCCCTCGAGCTCATAAAATTAATATCAGGCAGTGGAACTGTAGGGGCTACAAAAACAAACTCGGCAACCTGCAGCTCCCTATTCAGCAGCTATCCGAAAAACAGGATGTCATAGCGCAACAAGAAGCCAGTTACCCGATCAAATCAACGGGTTACACGCCTTACATTCCCCCAAACACGAATTCGAAAAACGTGTCTCGGTCACCACCACTTTCCTTTAACGCAACATCGCCCCATACAACACGAAATCGAAGACACAAAGGTCCAGCACACGCTAGTGGAAATTCCCACGCGTAGAAAAAGGGATGGAGAAGTCTACATTCCTAACATCTATAGTTCGCCCAAGGACAGAGCTAAAGTAACCTCCGACATTATCCGTAAGGCCCTAAAACTAGCAGGGAAATCCCAACTTGTAGTGGTAGGCGATTTCAACGCGCAACACCCGGCCTGGGGATACCGGATAGCGCACGTAAAGGAACGGCGCTATGGCAGTCTATACAAGACGAGGGTATGACGATCCTTAATGACGTCAAAATGCCTACTAGAATAGGCAATGGCGTCAGCATGGACACAACCCCCGATCTTGTCTTTAGTAAAAACATTAACTAAGCCATTTGGACAGCCATATGGTGACGTTAGGAAGCGACCACTACATAATGAAACAACCTTCGAGCCGGCCCCATACAAAACTCCAACATTAAAAACGAGACTCTAAGATTGGGACCGCTTCCGCAAAATTAGGGAACAAACAGCTCCGAAAGAAATCGGCAACCTGAACGAGTGGACCCGCGCCTTGAAGGAAGATGTAAAAGCCACCACAGAGGACACAGAGGCGATGACCTCGCAACACACGACCGACCCCAAATTGAAACACATGTGGGAAGCCCACCTGAGCTTACAGCTGAGGTGGAAAAAACAAAAACACAATCGCGCCCTCAGAAAGAGGATAACAGCTGAGAAGCGTACGCGTTCGAGCTGGAAAGACAGCAGTGGGGACAAGTATGGGACAGCATGAACGGGCACCTGGGTAAGAAAAACAGGTGGCTTGCGACACTTACTCGACCCCACACAGACGAAATCGGCTCAACGCAATAGACTTGCTCAAGTAGCACACAAACATGCAGGTAACACAAAAGACGATCAAAGAACTCAAGCATAGATATCTAAACACCACGCGATCCACCAACCCCCTTCCCTGGTATAAGGGCGAGCCGAACCCAGAATTAGACCAGGAATACAGCACGGCGGAAGTATTGCAAGTCATGAGCCAAATAAAAACGACATCAGCCGCTGGACCCGACGGCGCCACCAACAAAATGTTGAGAAATCTAGACCTTCCGTCAGTGACTGCCCTAACTGACCTAATCAACAAACTCTGGCAGGAGGGTGAAATCCCTCAAGAATGGAAACACCGCCAGAATCATATTTATACCTAAACCAGGCAAGAAGCTAACAGCCGAAAACCTAAGACCCATCTCCCTTACATCTTGTTTAGGGAAACTAATGGAACACGTGGTTCTAAACAGACTTCCTACCCCACTGCATGCTAGGTTTTATAGCCCAACTGTCCACGCAGGACGTCATGATTCAACTTAGTGAAGATATAATCCCCAAAAGCAAGAACACGCGAGCTATCCTCGGATTAGACTTAAACGATGCCTTTGACAACGCGTCACTCGAGGCCATCCTCACTAACCAATCGAGGCTAAATTCAGGATTCAGAACGTTCAATTACATAAGATCGTTTCTGGACCAGCCGTGCTTCCACCCTAATATTGTCTAAGGCCAAGCGGCCGACGCCCAGCAGCCCTATCGTCAATGGAAGACGCGCGCTCGAGTGTCCCTATTAAGCGTACTGATGGTGGTACATGATATTGCCGTGAGTCTTTATGTTGTTTGTTGTTTCGCGCTTTGTTATTTTTTTGCGACGCGAGATGCGAACAGACTTATCTCGATTGATTGTGGCCACGCGAAACAGCTTCCACATTTTCCTGGATTGCTGTAGTTGCATTTGGTTTCTTTCTTCGAAGGTTGGTTGCCAACGTTAAATTAAGCCCGGCCAAGAACTTCAGGCATTTTTTCAACGACCGCCGAGCATGCTTTCTTTGTGGGTGCAGGTCCGCCGAATAAAGTTTTTTGGAAGCCTTTGCGTTGTCTTCCTGCTTGCTGGACTGCCGTCACAACTACGTGGCACATCGTGGTTAACCCAGCGAGCTTTCGATGCTGGCACCAAGCGGCGCAGAGCAAAGTTGCGCGTTAGTCAGACGCCAACAAGAGCAAGCCAGTTTTATAGCCAAGCTATACTGCCACGAACTTGCGATTTCGCTGCCGCGGTGGTCAGATGAGGCACAGAGACAGACCTTGAGCCGTTGTTCAGCAACCGCCGCAGCTGGGCGGACGCCGCGCGCTCGCCGCCCACGTGGCATGACGTCACTCCGCGCGCCTCACTGCCCTTACGCGTTAACCAACGTATTCGGTGGCGGCATCTAGGGGAGCCACTGAAACCCCCGAACACTCACTGAATAAAAAAAACTTGTGTTGAGGCTGGGAATAGAACCATGATCTTTGGCGTTCTAGGCGGAGACGCTACCACTCCGCCACGAGCGCTTATATTTTAATCGCGATTAACGCACATCTACTGAATGCACGGGTTTCATATATTAACTCTTCCGATCCAGAAGTCGCCGCGCTTTCGCTACGTATATCCATGCCTAGCAGAGATAGGCCATCAGCAATTTTTCTATTTCACTGTGGAGTGGGATAACAGCTCCGGCCCTCATGGCATTGCCAAAGCCAGCATATTGCTGCTAGTCGCTCGGCAAATTTGTGTCGAGATAGACGACTTCTGTAGTCGTAAAAGCGACGTGAACCTGTCAGAAATGCTTCTTGGCAAGCCGTATAAAAACGACCGCCAGGCGACGCTAAGCACTGAATTATAGTTGAAAACGACCAAATGCCACAATTTCAACCTTACTTTCGTTCATCCTTGAAGAAGCATTAAGCCATCCGACGCCAATTAGCAGGACGATGTCATACAACGTCCACAAGTTCCTGGGCATCGCCAGTTCGCGTCGAAAAGAAAGACGGCACCTGCGGCTTTGCGTAGACGCCACAACGACGTCACTAAAATAGGGTGTGCGTCCATACCCGCGCACTGATGAGTCCGTCCACCAGCGACCCCACGCCACCTACTGTTCGTCACTCGGCTAGGCAGTGGTTATCTTCAAATGGAGGCAGACAAACGCGACCGCGAGGAGCTCGCCTTGTAACTCAGGGCGGTTTGTAAGAGTTTATGGTGCTTTCGTTTGCCCCTGTTCAGTCCCTGGAATATTATAATGCATGATGGACACCATGCTACCTGACCTAAAACGGCAGTCTTGCTTCGAAGAACTCAACGAAGTCGTGGGTTTTCCTCGTACATTTCAAGAGCAACTGAAACAATTGCGAGCTGTCACTGAGGCAGACCTTTCAGCCGGTCATGCTCTCAAGCCTTTAAAATGTCACTTTACGTTCAAACGCTAAAACTTTTTAGGCCACATCGTGAGGGTACAGGCGTTAGCTTAGACCCCAAAAAGACGGCCGCTGTTCGCGCATTCCCAAACCGACAGATAAACGTAGCTTGCGCCGTTTCATACGCCTCTACACCTATTATCGGCAATTTGTTCCGAACCTCTACCAGCTAGTTGTGCCGCTCAGCGCTAAGCCACCTGGCCACAACATGGGAAAACTGCTCACAAAACTCAAGACCCATCTGCAATGTAGGCCTTTACTCAGACACTTCGACCAGGATGCTTGAAACGGAATTTCACAGAGATGGCAGCAATATTCACGTCGCTGCGGACCTTGTTTAGTCGCACGATGGTATACAATGCGAGACCGCACAGGTGAATCGAATTTTCCGCATTTCGAACACAATTATGCCAGTGCGAAAAAGCTATGCCTACATATTGTGTACGCTGTTATGAAAATTCTTCCCCGTACGTGTATAGTATGCCTGCTTCGAGCTGTGAGAGATCATCACCTCTGTTGGCTGGCGAACGTAAAAATATAACGGTGCTACTTGCTCGTTGTAGCCTTTGCTCATGTAAGGCGGGAAACACTTGGAGGCTGACTGTCTGTCTGTCCAGAGCCCCTTTTCAATGCCAACCGAATGAGTCAAATGAAAATTCTGCTTTCTTCGGCCCTATAATCACATTCGTCCTCACTCGGCAAGAGAGGATCGAGGGCGAACTTCTGCCCCACACCGGTCACCCTGAAGCAACCGCTCCGTCTCCGCCACGAGACTGCCGGCGGAGGCGGAGACCTCCTTCCGTTAATATTACGCAGTGCAGTCGGAACCCTCTCTTACTCCTGTTATAATCTAGAATCATGTACATAACTGAAAATCGAAGGCCTGACGGATACCTGCCTGGCCGCGGATGGATATGAAGGTGAAGGGAGACATCAATCAAAGGAGAAAAATTCTTGACATTTCGGTTGCCGCACGAAGGTGCCCAAACGAAAAGCGCTTCTTATTTCTCATGTGTATTTCTCTTGACCTTCTAAAAAATAAATGTATGCAAACTGCGTTACAAAAAGATAACTTTTAAATGCCACATTTTCACAATGTCACCGAGAAGGTCCTTTGTGTACATTGTGGGGTTTGACATGGGGAGATAAGTACTTTCTCCCCACTCAATCGCGGCTGACACGGTTCAAAGCCGCCCGGACCCCACCCCGTGATCGCGTACGCTACCGAGCGCTCGCCGACCACGGCGGGCCTTGCTTCTGAGGGAACAAAGGAACGACACATTGGCTGACACAAACAGGCATTTATTGCTACAGAAACAATAACGCCAGCTAGCAACAAGGTACGCTAATGAATCGAGGGCGTCCGACTCACCAGCAAGGTTCCGAGCGAATGTTCGGAGACATCAGCTTTGTGGGGTGGTCCTACCCCGCTCACTGCACAAAGCAGCTTCTGAGCGGTCGGCGCCCACCGTATCGGACGGTGTCGGAGCGCCCGGTGCCGAGCTGCAATACCAGCGAGCTCGTAGCGGCACCCGTGGCCCCAGGCCACCCGGCTCCCGGAGCCGCGACTCCCAGAGTCGGAAAAGAGATAGTAGAGAAAATATATACAGAAACTCGGACCACCCACGCGGCTTCCGTACTCACTCGCTTCGGGCTCGGCGACTCCGCGGGCGCTAGGCCTCGAACTCCCTCGATGCGGACCAAGTCATTCTCACGAAGAAACTCCAGGGAAAAAAAAATGTGCTGAGCATGTCGAAAAGTTCAAACATGCTGCAGCGCAATACACCTCGCACTCAAGAAAGCATGCCGCAGGTCCTAGCGATCAAAATTCACTCTAGGCCTAGCACTTGTCAAGTCCGGACAAAGAGCGTTCCTCGAACCGAACCGACAGTCGTCCAATGTTCCAAGAGCAGGCCCCACGTTGGGCGCCAGATGTGGGGTTTGACATGGGGAGATAAGTACTTTCTCCCCACTCAATCGCGGCTGACACGGTTCAAAGCCGCCCGGACCTCACCCCGTGATCGCGTACGCTACCGAGCGCTCGCCGACCACGGCGGGCCTTGCTCTGGGGGAACAAAGGAACGACACATTGGCTGACACAAACAGGCATTTATTGCTACAGAAACAATAACGCCAGCTAGCAACAAGGTACGCTAATGAATCGAGGGCGTCCGACTCACCAGCAAGGTTCCGAGCGAATGTTCGCCCGCGCTAGGGCAAGGGATATAAACTCCGCAGGCCGGACGGGACGAGTACGGGAGCCTGTCTCCCCGTCGCTTCTTCGCCCCGTCGGCGAAGAGCGGAGCCCCGTCGGCGAAGAGCGGCGCGTCCGCTCAGGCCGATTATTCCGGCCGAAGAGAGCCCATCTACCGCGGGCGGGCTTCAGCAGTCTCCCGCGCAGCGACGCTGGCGCCCTGTCTTGCCAGTTAATGTAACTGGCAAGGGAACGCGCTCATCCTCGGGGTGAGACTGCTGCTGCACGGTGCCTCGCGGGAAAGCAAACTCAGGGGGCTGCAGGGCAGGTCCCCACAACATTACGTAATGTAGTATGTAAAGAAGTAGTTTAACTGGTTAAGGACTATTGGGTACAAGTTCCAAAAGCGTTGATACACAATGGCTGCCAATAGAATTCAATGTAAGGCGAATGCAGTCTAACGTTGTACGAAGAGAGACTTAAGTAGCTTGATAATCTCGACGATCACGTAAGATTAGTGAGGAATAAAATTAGCGGAGGGGAGAGGATGTCCGATATGTGCTGTTGTGAGGCATAAAAAACTGATAAAAGTACTTCGCAAGTTTTTGTGGTATAGGAACCGAGTGTATAGTATGTAGTTGCATAGAATCGAGTTACTGGCAGTAACTATCGTGAATTATTACATAGCCACGTTCCTCACTCAAAACCAATTTTTTGCTTTCTTAAGTATAGGACTAAATTTACGGGTACTGAGAGAAACGACTCGTAAAGTAATGCGCCTTGGCTATATGCGACAGTAATTGCCAATGTAACCCTATACAATTAAATTGGAAGCCACACAAAACAACATTACGATTCTGTTAAGATAATGCAGCCGAAACGCTCTCTATATGTATCCCAGTCGCGCTCTCCGTCTATATACACCGCACGTTATGATGCAACTTGATTTTTAATGTTGCTGTTTTGTTTTGTTGTAAACAAGCGAAACAAACATTTCACTTTCGGCGCGCCTTGAAGCTGCTCATACCTTTGGCTAGAAGAGTCAGGTTTTATACCGCAGGTAAAAACAACTCACAAGCCCAGCTGGCTGCACATAAGTCAAGGCTCTAGAGCTCTCGCACAATGTATGAAAAAATCTTTAAAAAAACCTAACAAGCGAGCAACACGCAGTAACAATTCCATAAGATCAAAAATTGGTCTTTTTACTGCTTTTCAAGAGTGATACACGTGTTAACTTGTTAAGTGTCCTACTATGAAGCAATGCTATAGAGACAAAAATCTATGTTCAAACTTCGCATATGCTATCCAGAATACCCGTGTACTAAAGCATGTTTTTCCTATCTTCCACTTTTAGGAAATTGGCATTTCTCATATATAAAACGTTCATGTCGTCTGAAATAGCTTTTATCGTCTGTTCAGTGCGAACTCATACTTCGTGCTTCGCGACAACCTTGTATCTAACTGCAGTGTATGTCCAAATTATAGAGAACAAACTATGCCTAAAATCACTCTGCTTTACAAGCCGCTGTGGTGGCTCACTGATTATTGCGCTCGGCTGCTCCCCCTAAAGACGTGGGTTCTATCCCGGCCGCGGCGGTTGAATTTCGGTAAGGGAAACTCTAGAAGCCCGTGTACTGTGCGATGTCAGTGCACATTGAAGAATCCCAGGTGGTCGAAATTTCCTGAGCCCTTCTCTACGGCGCCACTCATTGCCGCAGTCACTTTGGGGCGATAAACCCCCATAAACTAAGCGTTGCTTTAATAAAAATTTATTTTACTATGGGAGGTGTATCGCTCTCAGCGCTTCAGAAGCCGTGGGACGCGGGAAAGCATTTCTTCACCAATGGTTTTTACATCTTAGCCGTGAAACGCCTCACAAACCAGGACCCACGCGTGTCTCCGAGCCGTGATCACGTGACCACCCTGTGCATGTCAATTGCGCTGCTTCGTGGTCTTCAAGTTGGTGCCCCAAAGATGGGGGGGGGGGGGGGGGGGGGAGCGAATGAGGACAGTGCGTCACGACGACCTGCATGATTCCCGCCTTTCCTTTCTTGCAATTGTTGCCGTCACCATGTGAAACGCATGATCTTGTGATGCCCAAGCGGTTCTAAACGCCTCTCCGATGGCACACGTAGCCGAAAGGTGAGAGCCCGAAGGCATGCGGTGGGTCAAGCATGCGCAGCATGCGCATGGGATACTGCCCCTGACCTCGCTGCTCGACAACACCAAATCTTTGCCTACACGTTCCATAAGCAGAACGGGAGAGGGGAGGGGAGGGGGGCGCTTCCTCCATCCGACGTACGGAGACACTGTATGACAGGAGTATCGCTTTTGTTCGAATTCTGCTATTAAAAATTGAAGGCCAATGTTCCGAAAAAGGAATAGTTGCTTAAAACGTACCGGCACTGCAAGACCCGCAGGTTTTAGATGCTTATTTTTCGTTAGCGAAATCTCCCGCTGGTACTCTTTGCAGTTGTTCTGTTCTATTCATTTGAGCATTTTTCATTCCCAAGATAGGGCTCCACGCACACTCGGCTGTTAGAAGGCCTAAAACGTCAGTTTATCCACTATAACACAAGATGTTTATTAAGTCCAAAATAAACATTACTGTAGCAACGTTTCCCGTAATAATTATACAGGATACGAAAGCAAAAACTACTACGAAGATTGTATTCTGAACTTAAAGAAAAAAATAGTTTTGTAACATTGGAAAGTAAAAGATTTATAAGAAACTGATAGTTACACTAATATATAAACCAACCGCATGCAGTTTCTGATCGTTTACTAGCTTTTTGAGAGGATACCAGGACAGAGACTGGCAATCGGACACGAATTATGCCGAGGTAGCATCCACATTCAGTGATTGTCCCGCATACGTCAACTGTCTTCACGATCCTGTCACCTGACCTTCTCTTGAGTGGATGACCACGAGAGGCGCCCATTAATCATTTTTCAATAAATGAGGCCAGCTCGCAGTCTTAATCGTAGCTTTTTGTCTGGTGCTGTGAGTCTCCCCCCATTTCTATGAGAAATACACAGAATAAACGTACTCCGAGTAGCTATGATGTTCAGTACGAGAGGTGTCCTGTTTTTGCGTCTGGCAGCGCATAATTGATGTTGACTACAAGGCAGGCGCGAAAAAGAGCTGCGTGCGTAAACTTGCAACACGCGTCTGGTTTGTGCTGTGCTTTAAGCTTGAGTGGTCCGCGCCAAACGGCAAATCATAACACACTTTTTTGGGCTCTTCCAAGTGAGTGTTGGTAGAATTTTAGATGAGGTGAACGAGTCAGCTCGTGAACAGGGCATATTTACTGAGACAAGGATAGAGGTTAGGGAGAAATGAAGGCTTACCTTTTGGACTGCGGCCAGAAGGCTGTCGACGTGTTTGCGTTCCTCCTCTGAGAAGTGTGCGACCGCGGCCATGGCTGACACCAAGAGCTTGTAGCTGGCTTCCACTTGACCAGAGCAGAAACGCAACCTCTCCTCTTGCGCTCGGTGTTCGCTTCCGTGCAGGATACGGAGGACGGCAGCCGGGTTGGCCACCGAAGCATAGGCCTGGAGGAACAGCCACGAGAGCTGGCGGCGCACAACGCGATCTTTCACGTCGCCGCAAATCTTGAGGACCCGTTTAAGCAGGTCCAGGTCACTAACCAGAAGCAGGTCGTCCATCGTGAAGGGCGGCTCGATTCTCAGCGCTTTTTCGATGGCAGGTTTCAGGTCTTTTGCCGTTGGAGCCTCGATGTGATTGTTTAGATGGCTCAGCGGGAACATTGCAGGAACGCGGCCTTTGCCGGTGCGTGATGCTATGAGGACTTCAAAAACGTTCTTAAACGTGTCGTAGTCCTCAGCGACTCTCACCGGCGACAATTCGTTCGTGTTATTAGCGAAAATCTTGAGGAAGTTACTGTAGACGGTTTCGTATCGCGTCTTGTTTAACTGCCAGGAGATGGCCCTCCAGAACTGCTGGTGGTCGTAGGGAGCAAGAAAAAGGCGCCTTTTTTGGTGGTCGTCCACAGTGCTGGAGAGAAGTTTAAGCGAGAACCATAGGTTGACGTTCCAGTTGAAAGCGAGGTCGAAGAGCACTTCCAGTGGGTTCGATCCTCCTACGGGATCCTCCGGCCAAGCGAGGCCATGCTTCATCATGAACTCTTTGATGACGTCAACCTGAGAACCCGTCTGCATCATGCAGCTGTTGAACATGGAGGCCGCCTTTCTTCCCACGGGAAGGTGGGAAACTCCGTGACGTAAGGTGTCAGACACGTAGGCCTGCCACGTCATGACCACGTCCATCAACGCGGAGCGGGACAGGTTGGAGAACTCCTTACGGGGCACCCAGCGGCTGCAGACATGGGCAGCGAAGTCGTCGCACGGGTGCACGCTTCTGTTTAGCTGGCTCTCGATGATAATCCTGTCACGAAACCAATGCATCTCACCACGACCATTATGTCATCATATGGCAGTGTATCACTTAAGAACTTCGTCATCGTAAGTATTACTTCCGTAGTCTGAAATTATATCAGAATACGAGAAAAGGCAGAGTAATATGCAGCATTGAAAATGAGTAGATGTTTTATAGGCATTCCAAAATTTTGGGCTTTGCTATTCAGGTGTCCACAAGAGGGGGTGCAAGGAAGTTGCAGAGCCATGTGTTTGTTTTCTTTTGTTTTCAGTGGCTCTAAACAGCATGATATCCTGTTCTGCGGCATCGAAGTACTTGTTCGCGTAACAAGAAAAACCATGGGTATGGATTGGAGGATAAGCGATCATCCGTGACCGAGCGTGATGCTCGCCTTATCTACAACTTTACCGCCATGTCACACAGTCACTAGCCAGCCAATGGCCAACCGCCATCTCTCCCGAGGCTAACGTTTTGCAAACTGCCCGCTTATGATGCGGCAGTGATGGTACTTCCATTAGTAGGTTTCTTCTGCACTCCTCTGAACTATGTACTAGCCCTCTTTGTGTGTTAATATGAGAGCACACAGGAATTAAAGTGAACAGACGACCTATACAACATTTTTATGGTGCACAAGCAGCCGGAAGGAGCCTCACGCCTCCCAAGAAAGGTCGAATCCGCCGGAATAGCTGTATCATACTTCACCTCACCCTGGTCAGTAGCATATATTTTACCTGCTGCAATGCAGTTACCAGATCATAAACGTTTCGGATCATCACCCAAGTACAATTGTACCTTTTCTACTTTGTTTTATTGCATCCAAGTAAACATTTAAGTGTTACAGAACTAAAGGGGACACGAGCGTTTCAGCGCCAGCGCAGATTCAGAAATTGCCTGCCTCGCTGTTCACTTTGAGAGATTGTGATTAAACCAAGCATGGAAATTCGTATGCAATATTGTCTTAAAACACGTTCCTTGGAAAAATATGAACAAATCGAATCGCTGCTGCTAATGTGGATCCAAGGCGCAACATTTCGGCAGCATTAGCCTGATCCCAAACATTTCGTCCAGTATTTAACTCTGCTCATCGTAGACAGCGTTGAAACGCCAGAGATCATTGCGGTGTAGGACGCAATTGTCGACCATTATACTGTAGCCAGAGAGGTTCCATTCTGGAAGTTTTCGGTTTTAAATAGGACCTGAAGAGAAAAGGGAACCTTTACTAGTGGCCAGAAAGCTCTATGAGTTAGCAGAGAAAAGCGAAAAGTTCTTTCCAACCAAAGAACGTGATTCGATGAAACATTCCTTAAATTTACCACTGCAGTAATGCTGCTGATGTTTTGGGTTGTTGGCCAAACCTTAAAAAAATTAGAGCGCTCTATCTCACGTTTTCTAGTGTAAACGTCACTGTAATAGGTGTTTCAGCGAACACTTTTAAAGATTGTCAAAAATAGGCTTTTCGGGGTAAAAATATGGCGTTTGCGGCGTAGTATTAAAGACGTTAGCGAACCTCATAAAACCAGTCAGCTGGTTATTTAATATTTAATAGTTAATTGTTAACCAGCAGATTTAGGCGCCTAGTTGCAATTGTGATTTGTAGCCGGCCATTAGTAATAGCCATATCAGCTTTTAGAATTACGAAAACGCGGTCGAGCTGTTCAGTTCACACAATCTGAGCTGCAAAAGTTGAGATATAAGTTCATGCTAGCCATTTACGTGCCTCTCAGGTTTGACCAGCTCATTCCGACCAAAAAAAAAAACTGTGATCACCATACTCAACAGCGTTTTCTTTTAACGCATTGCCTAATGAGGCTGTTGCTCCCAAGTAATTTCACGAGATGCCCGTGCGGCAATTAAGAAGTAGGAGCTGAAATAACACGGGCAAAAACAATAGATATCACTCGAAAATCGGCAGGATGAAAGAACAATTAAATTTAAATAACGCCAGAACCAACACAGCGGTTTTCGAACCACTGATAAAAAAATATGTAAAACAAAATTGAGTGAAAGTGATAAGCTTTTAATTTCGGCATCGAATGTCACTTATTGCAACCTTATATGAACGTACAATAGAAAATCTGGACGTTTGCTGGCCATACCGTTTGTACTTATGTACGGCAAAAGTAACAGAACCCCCCTCCAAGTTCCGGCCCGTGCCACTCTGCCTTGGGGCGCCACCTGACAAAAATTTCTGTTGTCTAGACCGCGGCGCAGTGGTCCCGTGAGGAGCAAAACCGCAAAAAAGGAGGGGACTGAGGCAGGCGACAACCCAGGCGGTACTGACAGGTGAACATTACAACAAGACAAGTTGGTGCTTCATACTGAAGGAATCGCGCCAAGGGGCGCAGAAAGACGTGATGCGCTTCGTTTGTCTGCGTTCACGTCTTTCTGTACCACTCAGCCCGTTACGACACCAGAAGTGCTTTATCAGGTGGCGCCCCTACGCTGCGTAGCAAGGGTCGGAACTTGGAGGGGGCTCTTTTACTTTGTCCCCGATGGTGAGTACAGTCTTACTTGGATCGTCAAAGCACGCGCACCGCTATTTTTAACGCGTCTGCAATCTGTCGCCCCTCCTCACAGCGTTTGATTTCGCTCACATCCTTGTTTTGCCTGAATCCTGAGCCAACTTTAAGTTTCTTTTCTTGGGCGCACAAACCGGTCTCTTCGCTCTGTTTCTTTTCTTTTTCTTTATTCGCGCTATTGAGATCAGCCACCGAGACGACACCGGGAGGCTTCGAAGTCCTTCAGAAGCTGGTCGTCTGGCTGAAACTAAGTTCGGAAACGGCAGAGGGACTCCATTTACTGAGTCAACAAAGTTTTAGAGCCACCAGCAGTGAATCACATGGAGCACACAGCACGCAGACTGAGTCAGTCACTCCTAAAGTCACCGCACCCCCCCCCCCCCCCCACAGTAAAAAAAGGGAATTTAAAACACTCGAGATAAATCTTCTAGCGCTTTAACTACGGTATCGCACTGCCAAAAACCTTTTTGAGGGCAAATCAATTAACTGCAATGGGCCCGTTAGTCACCTGTGCCGAGCGCAGCAGTCCGTCATACATAGTAGCTGCGTCTTTCGACCCGGCTTTGGCTGCAGGAGCAGGTAGAAGCAGACCAGAGCGCCGCCAAACATCACAATGGCAAAAAATTTGGTCTCCAACGACCGCATCCTCTGGGAACGGGTGGCTGGAGTCTGCCCAAGCGTCACCTGTGGCAGCGACAAGAATCCATGATGCGAGCGAGGTCACCCGAAATGGAGGCACAGGTGATTGATAGCCCATATAACACATCATTTCCTTGACACTTCCATTTCGGCTCGATTCCAGCCTGAGGTATCCCAAGTGGACGCGAAAAAATATTGTCGGCGGTTTAGCTCTGGTTAAACCTGGAGTGACGCGAGAGCTATAGCTGGCCGAGTGCAAGCCGCCGGCAGCAGTAGCTGCTGCTCTGCACCACGTGGCTGTTCACGTGACCAACCACGTGACAAACCACGTGATCAGCCACGCACCGCGCTGCCGGCAGCTGCTCCACACCACGTGACAGCGTGGCGGCGTAGCCACAGGGTGGCAGCACCGCGCTGAAGGCACCAAACAAGACAGGCAAGTTACATAAAAGAAGCGCATGCCTGAGGTACTATCGGTCGCAAACATAAATGAACCACTGCTAAGGGCAGCGGCGAAGCGGCTGCAGAGTCGCCCCACGGCTCTGCTATCTCGCGCCGCTGCCTGCGGCCATACTGCCCCTAGTGACGACAAACCTCGCCCTCGCTCTCGCACGGGTGCTTCTCACGCTCGATAAATTTCTAGTGTGGCGTTCCGTTGCTCTGCATTTCACGACCGTGAAAAAAAAGAGCGCGCATTGACACTGGTCGTGCACATCAAGCTGTGGCAGTGCAATCGGACGGCTGCAGTTCATCATAACGCTGCGGCGCGAAGGAACGAGACCCTGTTTTATTTTAGGTTTACTTTTATATTGCCGTCATAAATTTTACTGCCTTTCGCATGCGTCCACCGCAGTCGGATTTTGGGCAGCGCGGCCCACTTCAGCAGCTACATTGATGCGCGCTTTTTCACATCGGTGCGACAAATAACAGACATGGTGCGCTTTGCAGCCCCAGTTCTCAAGATAAATGTCTTTTCGGCGTTGTCTCTTTAATGGGTTTAATACTCTGTTCTACCAGTCCACTGAACAACTGCTTTAACTGGATGTTATGATAAGTTCCCTCTTCTGAAAATTTAGTTACGGGAGTATCACCACAGCGAAATTGTAAGGAAGACGAACCACAATAATCATTATCGTTAAATAAGTTTTATTGACGAATGCAGGCCAAAATCTCATTCTCTGTCATAAGAGTGTCCTTTTTGGGATAAGAAGTTGACGCTTCGACAGCGATAACTTGGCTTAATCGCTTTGGCATCGAGTTGTAGAGAGCCGCAACTAGCTCCGGACGTCCACGCAGGGCTTCCCACTCACCTTGACGGTATGTCGCAGTCGATCCGCTGTCCAACCGCAAACGCGACGTGAGTAGAACTGCTTCTTCAAGATTCCTCACATTTTCTCGATGGGTGGCCACGGCAGCGGACGCACGGCAAAGTACTCCAGGAAGTCGCTCACAGCGCTCGCTTTGTGCCCGGGGCTGCGGTCGTTCTGGTTGACGTAGCAGTAATTCGAGAACGGCCCGTCCAGAGCGTGGGGAATTCACTACCTAATCAGGATTCTTCACTACTTCAGCTCGGTGGATCGAGGCTGTCCCTCATGGTGGCGGCCTATACACTTACGCGGCAGCGGCCACTGCTGAGCAAACTGTGGTGTACTCAGGGAGATACCTGGGCACAAATGATCGCAAACATATTCCTACAAACATTGACACATGTCAGCTCCCTACTTAACCAAAGTAGAGATAGCTCATCCCACTGCAGAAAAAAAAACACTAAAGCTCAATGCTATAAACATAAGAAATCCAACATTCAATTCGTGCTATTGAGCGGCACGAGATAACAGTCCGTATTCGATATCGCATCAAGTCACACTGCAAGGGGAGAAGCGAGGCTGCCTAATATTAAGATTACGATGTGTTGAAAATTATACTTCGTTTTCTAGCACTGACAAGTTGCTCGATCTTCACCCGCATTTTCCGTTAGCTGTAAGGATGACAGGTCATACCTGCTGTTTATCGGACGCCACACACGCGGGCGTCGGTCCCAGCGTGTTCCAACGCGGACTCATCTTTTCACACTACCCTCCCGCCACTCCTCTGTCGACCACTGTTGGAATGTTCCGGCGAAGTTGAGAAGCTATTCACTCTGGTTTGTTGTGAGTTGATGCTTTTTAGCGCAACGCAGTTCATTAAACCTGCCTCTTGCAACCTGCGCGTGATGGTGTCGAAGGAGCCACCCGTAGCAAGGGTGTCTCGAGCTCCCAGGCGTTGAAAAAGAAGTGTACAACCACGGAAGCAACAATTAACCCTCTTCAAGCTTTGTGCCCATCTCCCGCCCTCTGCGATCATTATCGGTAATTCTGCTCTCTTCGTCTCTACATCCTTTAATAAAGCAGCTTACCGCTGTTCACGCTCTTCATTCGGGCCCAAGATTTCACGCTGAGAGACACCTTCTACGTTGAGTGGTACGACACCCCTTCTCTCCTCGATTGGTCCTAGATTACGTCCTTGCGAAGCAGTGAAGCCGACGCGGCCGTTTTCGTTTTGGCTATTATATGTTTCGTTGTCAGCTAGTGTCCAATGTTGAACCCGGTTTGAACCTTCGTATTTTATATTTTTGACTGGTATGGGTCACGCACATCGCGGTGCGCGCTGCTTTTCTGAAATGAACTGCACTCTCTATTGGACAGTGAGAGACCACAGAAAGTATAAAGATGAGAACGACCGCACTGGCTTCGGTACTTCACAAGAATTCCACATAGGTTTCCAATCGTGGAGAGAAGGCGCATCGTACGTCTCTGCACAGGAGCTGTCCCTCAGCGTGAAATCTTTGGCACGCCGGAAAGACGAGAACTGCGCTCAGCCGTATTACTGAACCATATAGAGACAAAGTAGGCAGAATTTCCGATGCTGAACGCAGTGGGTGGCCAAGGGGAAAAAACTTTAAGAGGATGAATTGGTGCTTCCATGGTTGTGGACCCCTTTCTGAACGCCAAGGAGGTTCGCGACGTACCTGGTCCCAGCTGCTCCTGCGATAGCAACAGACGCAGATTATAAGAAGCAGGTCTAAGGAACTGCCTTTCAGCTCAAAAGCCGCACCTCACAACAACCAGAGGCAGAGACGGGAGGGGATCGTCAGGGATGAGTCCATTTTCTGCACAGTCTGGGATCAACTGCAGCGTGTGTGACGTCCGTTAAACAAAATGTATTGTATATCATTCTTACAGCGAAAGAAAAACGCGGGCAAAGTTCGACTAACTTGACAGTGCTAGAAAACGAATTATGATTTGCAACGTATTGTAATCTTAAGAATATAGTGCTGTCTCGCTTCTCCCCTTGCTGCTTCACCTGACACAGATGCAATACAGAATACGAAGCACATTATTCTCCCGTGCTGCACACAATCATGAGCAGAATGTTGCATTTGTTATGTTTTTACCCTTCAGCTTTATTTCATTTTTCCGCAGCGGGACGAGATAGCTCTACTTCTGTTAAGTTTAGGATCTGACATATGTTAGTGTTTGCTGAAGCATATTTTCTCTCTCTTATGCCCTGAGTACACCCACGGCGGGGTCATAAATGGGCGCGCCGCGGTCAGTATCTTGGGCGCCATCAGTAGAGACAGTCTCAACTCTCTCATGCAGAGCGAGGGCTCGTTCACTGGGCCCGGGTACTGCGAAATGCTCACTGGACAGTTGCTTTCGTACGCCTAGGATGAGCCGCTCTCGGATGGCTGCTACATCTTTCACCACGACCGCAGCCCCGCGCACAAACCGCGCTGTGAGCGACCTCCTGGTTGGCTACGCCGCGCTTCACCTGCCGTGGCCACCTAACAGGGCTGACTTGAACCTCATCTAGAACATGTGGGTAATCTTGAAGGAGCTATCCTCAAGGCGCTTTTGCGATGGCACGGTGGTTCAGCTGTGGCACGCCGTCAAGGTAAAGTGGGAGGCCCTGTGCGGACGTACGTAGCTAGTTGCGGCAATGTACGACTCCTTGTACGTCTTCTATTTTTGTTCCCAGACTTAAAAAAAAAACGAATATCGTGCAATTATTTCTCATCATCCTCACATCACACTCAGCAAGCTTTAAAAGGCCAGATGAAGAGGAGTAGTGTAAAATTTATTAAAATTTCCAAGTTCAAGCCGTCGCATTTTGCCGTACCGCGCTCGGCAAGCTTAGAGCCTACCAAAATCAAGGTATTACTCCTCCTCGCAATCAACGCCCATAAAGCTCACCGACAGCTAGGCAATCTTTGGTACACTATTTGAATGAACGACATTGTACACAGACTTAACAATGCACAATTTTGTTCCACGGCCTATAGAGCCTGAGCAGTTCTGCATCCGTGCTTTGCGTGCGTTCTGACTACACCATTTCTGATGCGAAAGCACTACTTCACGAAGTCTAATCGACTCACCGAGATTGTGTGCTGCTTGACCTTTAAGGTCATGCTGGCGATGATCGCCAGCTTTGCTGGTCACTGCACAAGAGCTCTGTGTTATCGCCGCGGCCGATCACACCTCGCGTTAAACTGCAACACACACTCGCGCTGTGCACTGCACATCGTAGTCTTCATCAACTTCCATCTGCGCTGCGAACAGATCAGATCAGCTTAACCCGAGTCTAATATCGTCGCTTGATGTGCCGACGACAAAGCAAAGCAAAAACATTACCCAACCTGGCTAAACGTATGGTTTGGCTCGTCTACTCCGTTTAGCTGCGTGAAAATCCTATCAGTTTTTTTTGTAATCTTGGGCCTTAGACACAAGTTTATTTTGTTTTAGTCTCACTGTTGTTTCGCTAAGCCATTTTAAAAGAAAATGTTTTTATGGTTATGTTTATGTGGGTTTAACGCACTAAATGCCTTAGGCTATGAGGAACGCCGTAGTGAATGGCTCCGGAAATTTCTACCACCTGGGGTTCTTTTACGTGCATTAACATTGTGCAGTACACAGGCCTTCAGAATTTCATCTCCATCGAAATTCGACCGCGATTTCTCTACAACAAATCCTTGCTATGCGCTTTCTGTCTTTTTTGAGAGGGGAATCGTTTAGTTTCTGCAAAAACATACTCTGGCTTTGTACTCTTATCAGCACCTATTGCGAGATAACCATGCCAGAAAGCAGCCAGAACTTCACCGTGGTAGTGACGACATCCGCGCGAGCAGTGAGCAGTGGGTCGTTAACCGCCGTGAGGGTGTCCCGGGCGCTCTTGGGGCTTGCAGCAGTCGAGACACGGAGGCATGAATGCGGTGCAGATGGCGCAGCCTTCTTCTCGGCCGGCTGCGCCGTCACCACCACGGGAACGGAAGCAGACGCTTCCGGGGGACACGCCTGTGGCCCGGCTTCCTTCGCGTCCTCCGCCTGCAGGGGAGAAGTATTGAAGGTGCCCTTTTCGGGCAGGAGTAATACTATGTTAGAGCCCATAATGCGCACCAATGTCACGATGATCGCTTCTTTGCATAGGCAATATCGTGCTAGCTGAAAGGAAGCGTGTTGCCATTGTCAACAAATGTACATGGCCTTTACCAAGTGCAATATCCACTCGCAGCGACTCCAAAATTCCGCTCACCTGCGGCTGCCGAGACCGCCTTGTTTTGGTAAACCTCGTCCTCTCGTAGCGCAGCTCTTTGCCGCGCAACTAGTTCGTTATTCATGATGTGCTACTACACGTCATCTCCACTTGTGCGCCTGTATTACAATCACTGCCTCTTGCACCGGGATATGCTAAAGGGATCGACAACTGGCCGAAACGTGTCATGCAAAGGATCAGAATGGGAAGGCATATCGGCGTGTTGGCTCACTATGGCATAGCAATGCCATTGAAAGCACAGCGTCTAATTGTATTTTTTCATTGAGAATCGCATGCAATCCTCCAAGTGAAATTCTATATGACCAAGTATTTTCGACGAATTTAACTGCCGGACAACACGTCGGTAAAATAAAAATTTGAAAGAGTTAAAAGATACGCGCTAATTTTCTTTTAAAGAACTATACGGTATTTTAGCATCCTACGCGCTTTCTCGAGTGCGCGTTGCAATGCAGAAAGAAATAAGCGGTGAAATGTGGAGCTCGTTTTGAATCTCGACATTGAGATGCCGGCTGGTGTTGATACTCGACAATGTCAGTGTTTTGCGGTTTTTATTACGCTCCACTAAAACTCTCTTCTAGTAAATTTACGTTAGGTTATCCACCAGAAATGCAAAAAAAAGCTCAGATGCATACTACGCTGTAATCAAAGTCTTTACTATCAAGCGGCCGTGGCTATAGCACATTTAGTGTCTGATATTTTCATCGCAAAAATTACACAATGAGTTATTCAAGCATATCAGATTGAGATTTATAAAAAAAGAGCCCACGCAGTAAAAGGAATATTTTTTTTGAATAGGTTCTATATTGTATGTAACCGGTTCGGAATCTACCTCCTTGGTAAGCGTTATGTCGCTAAAAAAATGGCTCCTTAAAATTTACTTCCCAGTTTCTCTTATTTTACTCTTGCTGATGCTCGTGTTTCATTTAAGGAAGAATTGTTCCTCAGCTATGAAAACCTCCTTACAGAGGTCGGAATTATTGTGAACACATGTTCGTAGCTGAATTCGACAGGGTGGCGACCATGTGAGTGGGACTACCCATCGCAATGCCAGCACCATTCCCTACTGCTGCTCGCTGCCTAAAGAAAAGTACTTGGCTGCAGTTGTCCACGGAGTCAGCACCTCGACAATCAACTTTTGCGAGTTCATCATCGGTTCCCAGTGGCAGCCGCCTTAGGTGTCCCGAGAATTTAGGTCACATTTTTTACTCTACATCTATTTTATTTCTTCTTTTTACATGTTGACTTGAGCCGTGTCAGTGGACGGGTACGTGTACTTTCATATTCATTTTAACTTCAGTCCCCACAACCTTAATCCACACTCCAGTGCAAGTAAATTGGTTTTGAGGAAAGGAAAATGGTGTATTAACTTTCTCACACATCATGATGAACACCATGATATAAATGAAATGAAAATACACTAAAATGAAACAAAAGAAACAGAAAACAAAATTACATTACAGAAACAAAAACAACAAACGAAGAGAACAAAAAGAAAACAAAATAAATAAAATTAAAGAATTGCAGAAATCGATGTGTAAAGAACGAAAGAATTGCAGAAAAATTTTCAGAAAGAAACGCGTAAAGCAATGAGCAATGGTTGGGGTTATAGTTGATGGGCGTTTAACGTCCCAAAGCGACTGAGTTTATCAGGGACGCCATAGTGAAAGGATCCGGAAATTTCAACCACTTGGTGTTCGTTAACGTGCCCGAACACCGTACAGTACACGGGCCTGTAGAATTTCACATCCATCGAAATTCTACCGCAGCGGTCGGCATCGAACCCTCGTCTTTCGGGTCAGCAGACGACCGCCATATCCAGAGACACCGCGGTTGCAACAAGTGTAGAAGGAAGCAAAGGAAGAGTTGGAGTTGTTGCGACTGCATGAAAAATGAAAAGAAAAGTACACAGGCCGGCCCATTGGCTCCGGCTGAGCCACAATCGCTGCCACGTGCAGACAGTAGGAAGGTTGAAAGAGCTGTGAGGGGAAATATTCAAGGAAAGGACGCACGTCGCAACAACCGCGTCATCCGAAACTACGACGACTGTTTAGCAACAAATACCCCCGGTGGCAAGGAGCACTCGGCACATGTGCGAGAACCCCTAATCCCAGCCCCATAAGTTCAAGAAGCCACCATCCCTTCAGTTTGAGAAAGAATTGTAGAAAAGGAGCTTTCGCTCTGCATCAAGGTTGCAAAGAATTGCGACCGACCTGCGTCATTTTTTTTTCTTTCTTCTTTTAATCTCTCCTTTATTACTTCCCTTATGGCGCGGTACGGGTAGCCACACCGATAAGAAGCGGTTACTGCGTCACTTGCTTTCCTTAAACAACAATTTTTTTCCCTCTAAATTCGGCCGCCACGGCCTGAAATGACCTAGCGTTGCGTCCGGTCGCGGTAGGGTCGCGACAAGAAAGCCTTGTGCAACGAGAGAGGCACGCATTATTAATAGCGCTGTTCTGGATCATGGACTGTCTCTTTCACTCCTTCCTTTACGGCATATCCCTGGTGTTGACCAAGAATGAGTCCTGTTTTAAAAAGGGTCACTTCTTTACTTAACACTAATAATAACCCAGAGGCATGCATGCACTTAATGGGTAGAGCGACCCTCACTGCTTTAGGCGAACCAACTCAGCTTTCCCAGAGGAAGCACGCTTTTGTGTCAACCTACGCTATGACTCGTGGCGTGGTGGCATCACTATCGGGCCTCTTGCAGTTTGCTTCCTTCGGTAACTATAGGCTTTGTGGTAGGGCTGTGCCGCCAGCTAGGGAAATTTCATTGCCAGGAAGCGTAGACACTTCGCTGCTAGTACCGCAGTTTGCGTGCGCGGGTGAGGTTTTCTCGCCATAAAAAAGCCTCCAAGGCGCTGCCAGGTTTTCTGCTCAACTGCAGATATCACGCTCTCGCGTTAAAAGTGCGTGGCGCACCTACCTGCTTTTCTACGACAACGCACGAATGGATCGGAGCCTGTGAAGACGTGCACGCTGAGGTTTCTTGCTGAGTGCTCGTGACCTCCGGCTTCATCGACGCCTCCTGTCCAGTCCCAGGAGCGGCAGCTGAAGAGGCCATTGATAATTCCTTCGCTGACGTTGCATTGACTTTCTTCCCCTTTCGGCGACGGCGTCGGCTCCTGTTGTCGCTCTTTGTTTTGTAGTCTTGAGCCGGCATGGTCTCAGTTTGTGGGGCCGAGCACTGAGCTGGGTCGATCAAAACGACGGCCGCCGCTGCGTCGGTCCCGCCATTGTGGGCTCCTGCTTCCACCGTGCCCCCGGTGGGAATCGGCTGGTCATCCGCAGGCTTGTTTGGTTCCGGAGACGGCATGATATGGGCGTCTCGCAACCCTCTCGATTCGGCAAACTGGAGCTCGAACAGAATTCCGACCGCACCACATACGAGCGATTTCATCTTCTTCTAAGCGTGCACCTCACGCGCGCTTGGCTTCGGTCGGGGTATCGTGCAGGCTTTGTCGAGATATTATGCGCCAGAAAAAGATTTGTGGAACAATCAATGTAATTGACGAGAGATAATGTGATGACATGCAATTTGTAGCTTGGGCAGTTATTTTTTATTTGATGCGACCCTGCCGCGATGGTTAAGACATCCAATCGTTCCGTTCCTCTCCAGGCACGTCTAATGGCGCTGCATTGCGCCTTTTTTGCCGATTAGGCTTGAAAAACGATGGAAGCTGAGGAAGACGAACATATGCCATTTCTTATACATATACCATAGCCTTTGTAAATGTTACAGTATTTTCTTTTGTATTCATAATTACATTTTCACTCAATGAATTACTTTTTATCTTCGTTCTCTTTTTCATCCCGTTTTTTTTTTCAGTCCATGCTCTACTTGAGGTAGAATTCCCCGGTGATGCTCTGCCGCATGCTTTCCTTTTGCCTCTATTATGTAGAGATGAATAACAACGTCTGCCTCCCGATTCTTGACCGATCCTCTAGTGTAGGTATGTGCCATCTTTTAAAAGTTTAACAGCAACCACAGCATGATGTATACATAGGCCAACATGCAGTGGTGTGGCGCTGCTGGTGCTTGGCTCAGAGATGAACTGTGGTGTCTTGGTAGGGACTGCGTGCTCACCACTTGTGAGGCCGTTCTACGAGGAGAGATTTGGCCAGGTCTTAAGTCTCTAGGCGCGGTTAATGTGTAATTGAAGGCAGGTTTGGCCCAGGTATATCGCTCACCTCCCAGGGCGGAGAGTCTGCAGCTTGGTTTTTCAGCTCGCCAACACAAACTTGCCGCTTGACTCTTTTCAGAAAGCTAGAATTGACGTCTTCCCTGTGGCTCTCGTACCTATCGGTGAAAGCATGATCAAAATGAAAATCTCTAAAGTTCTTAAGCAGGAGCTAAGCCTTCTAACCAAACACTACATCTCTGAGGTGCGACCGTTTGGCCGTAGAGACATTGTCTGCAAGTCCTCTGACATTGCTCGTGTCGCAAACTTGCTCCAGTGCAAAACTTTTTAATCATTGCTGGTGAAAGCCTTCAGCACGGAAGAGCTCACATGCTCGTGGGGTGGACTCATCATCTCGCCCGCAGGAAATAGAGGAAGAATTTCACGACGCAGATATGGGCATTCTTTCTCTCTACCGATGGAGTGGAGAAATAAATGGTGTGCGTGTAGCGACAGAATTAGCCATAACAACTTTTGCTGGCTCCTCCTGTCCTTCCGAGCTCAAGATCTGGACGATAGTGTACCATGCGGACCCTCTGCAGCCCCGTCTTCTACAATGCACCAACTGCTGGCGGTTCGGTCACGGTGGTAAGGCGTGAAAATCGGAGACTCGCTGCCGTGTTTGTGGAGATCATCCGGCTAAGAGCTGATCAGCCCCAGTCTTGCCTCTGCGACTGTAAACACTCAGCTGATGATGGAAACTGTTCGAACCGAGCTGATGAACAAAGCTTGTTACAGATAATTCAAGTGAAGCGATGCTCGAAAGAAGATGGTTACGCTCTTCAGGACCGACACAATAGTTCATATTCCAGCCGTTTGCGCTGTTCTGTTAAAGATCTATAGTGAAGTTTGACTACGTCGATAGTGTCCTCAGTAAAACAGGCTTTTTTTTGTGGCGCTGTGTAGTTTTACTGAGGCATTATCGCAACTTGTTGCAGGCCAAGCTCTGCCTTCTCAATCATCGGTTTAGGCGGCGACGCGTGCATCACTCCCAAATTGTGCTGCTAGTAGTAGTCACTCCAAGTCGCCTCCTGACGCATCCCTAGTCACGCCTGCCCACAGCGCACCTGTCAGTGTCTCTAACGTAAATACCTGTACCACGGATGTTAAAACTTTCTGACCGTTACAGAAGCGTCGAGTTCCTTCCTCACCCTCGAAATCTGTTGTTTCGGAATTCAATGCAATGAAAGGACCCCCAAAGTCATTCCCCAGTCTGAAGTGCAGAAAGAGGATTTTGCTGCTTCTCATCAGTGAATAATCATGGCGGGCCTAAAAGTTCTTCAGTGCAGTTGCTGCTTCGCACTTTCTTCCCTCCTGGATCTTGAACTGCTACGTGAACATTATCTTGGTGTAGTGTTTTTGGAATTAGTGTGGCTACCACCCCTTGCAAACGAAAAAAATTCTCGTTTTCAGTCTAAATTGCATTAACGGCATGGGCAGCGGTGTTTAAAGTACGATCTCTACAAAAATATGTTACCGCGCCTCTATCTCACAGAACGTTATGCTCCCTAAAAGAAAACATTTGACAGAAGTATGTATGGTTGGGAAAAGCGACAGCAGAAACACCACTACCCCCAAAACTTCGCCTTCATAAAGGACCTCTCCTCCCGTCAAATTACCCCGCATAAATACTCAATCCTCGCAAAAGGACGCGGGTTCAAATTGTCATTTGCTCCCGCCACTCCTAAACTTGTCGTTGCTGTCGAGGACGCTATCCAGCACCTGGAACAATATGTTACAGAAGTCCGCCTGAAAGTGATTGGTGTCATCGTCAAAGTACCCTCCAAACTTCCCAGTAACCTGTCTCCACTGGAACGAAAAGCCCTACGGGGTCTTCGAGACGACACCACCATCGTCGGGCTCCCGGGAGACGAGGGCAACTGAACGGTGGTGATGGACCGCCACGACTACGAGGATAAAGCTTCGGTCCTGCTGAGCAGCGGGGCATATAAGAAGATTCCCAAGGATCCGGCTTCAAGCATTCAAACAACCGTCAACAGAATTCTCAGCAGCAGATATTCAAGCGGCATCCTGATTTTAAAAGGCTTTACCTCCACCTCATCTCCAGAAATCGCTCAGCTCAAAGCTTCTACGGGCTACCTAAAATTCACAAACCTGGCATCTCTCTGCGGCCAATTGTGGACTTCACCCTATCTCCTCTCCGACGGCTTTTCGACTACCTTCACAAGCTACCAGCGCCGCTCACCGGCAGAACTCCCACTCACGTACAGCATTCGGCACATTTCGTGCATCTTGTCTCGGACCTGACAATTGAGGAGGACTAAAACCTGGTCTTGTTGGACGTGGTGTTTTTATTTACCTGCGTTCTAGTGCCCCTGGCTGTGTTCGTTGCTCAGCGCTCACTCCAAAACCACCAAACCCTGCACGAGGGAACACCTCTCAGCGTCGATGAGGTATGCCGCCTTTTTTAGTTCTGTCTTCGCAGTACCTATTTCACCTATAAAGGTGAAACTTTCAAGCAAACAACTGGAACTGCCATGGCGGCGTCGACATTAGTCACAATGGCTAATATAACCATGGACGACGTAGAACGGCGGGCGATATATACCTACAATCCCAAGCCAATGTTTTTCCTTCGATATACTGCTACGCTATTAACTACTCTAGTGGCGCCATACAGTGGCTATACTGCATTTCCTGGCTGTTGGCAAGCCTTGAGCCATCTCGGGGCTAGATGTTTCGTCTTCTACATCTCTCGTGCTGCCTGCTGCCTTGCGCGTTCCAACGTCTTGCGCGTCTAATTAAAGCAAGTAAACCAGCTCTGCTTACGCCAACCGTTTCTCAGTGACATATTTGGTGGAGGTGCGGGGTAACCGGCCCATGTACTCTGACCTCGAGGACACCTTTGACGTCAGCTCTCAAAGCCTGGCTACAACACCAGTCCACAAGGCGAGCCGCCGCCTGCGAGGCCTACAACCCGAGTTCGGCCAACTGACAGCGCCGGTAAGGGCCATGACATCCACCGCGGCTAGCCAGATATGTCAGCACTCCAGGAGTGCCCCACCATTTGCCCTTCACGCACCTAGATCACCGCCACCGTTCCACGGAGACAGGTTCGAGGACGTCGAAGACTGGTTGGCCAGCTTTGACCGAGTGGCGGGTTTCAATGAGTGGGACGGCGAGCGCAAGCTGCGCAACGTCTACTTTGCGCTGCAGGACTCGGCCAAAACGTGGTTTGAGGACCACGAAGCTTCCTTTACCACCTGGGAGGCTTTTCGTCGAGAGCTGCTGGCGACATTTACCAGCAGCGAAAGAAAAGAGAAAGCTGAAATCGCTCTGCGCTCGAGATCACAGCAGCCGAACGAGGGCGTCGTGATATTCATCGAGGACATGACCCGACTGTTCAATCAGGCCGACCCTGCTATGCCCGAAGCCCAGAAGGTACGCCACTTAATGCGTGGCGTAAAAGAGCAGCTGTTTGCCGGACTGGTCCGTGACCCGCCACGAACAGTGTCCGACTTCACCAAGGAGGCAATGAGTATCGAACGCTCTTTACAGGAACGGGGCGCCCACTACGTACGTCAGGCTACTGTAGCAGCCGCTTCCCAGTCCCAGTACACGCCTACGTCGCTGCCCGCCGAGGACCTTCGGGAGCTTGTAGGAAGCCTGGTGCGCGAGGAACTGGCGAAACTTCGCTTTGAAGCTCCACAGGTCAGCGTCGCTGCCGTTACGGACGTGGTCCGCGAAGAAATCCGACGAGTTGTGCACCACCCCCGCTCCACACCCGGCGCCCTTCATTATGACGTACAGCGAGGCGCTACGAAGTCCCGGGCCAGCGATGCGAGCCTTTTCCCCCATCGCTCCTGTGCAATACCTGCAGGAGCCAATCTCAACAGCACCCTCCGTGCCGCAGGAGTTCAGGCCCCCCGTGAGCAAAGCGCACGTTTGGCGTAAGCCAAACAATCGGCCGCTCTGTTACCACTGCGGAGAGCCTGGCCACATCCTCCGCCACTGCCCCTACCGCAGGATGGGTTTAAGGGGGTTTTCACCTGATGCACAGCGACCACGCTACGGTGAAAGACCACGGGATGTCGAACAGTACTTGGCTGAAAACGTACAATCTTCGACCTCGTAGCGACGCCAGTCCCGATCGCCATCCACAAGGCAGTTCTCTCCGCCCAGCCGGCCGTCATCCTCCGGCCAGTTCAGAGGTACGTCCCCACGTCGGGAAAACTAAAGACGGCATCCTCCGGGGGTAGGGCTGCCGCTACTGGACTGAGTCAAGAGCCTCCACCCGACGATTCGCCGCGACGCTCCGACCGACGACGACCTGACCCGACGACCTCGACGACGCGCTGCGACCGACTGGCCTCCGCCGAAATTCCGGTATCCGCCGACAACCACGACGTTACCGCACTCGTGGATACCGGCGCCGATTTTTCGGTAATGAGCAGACGGTTAGCCACGGTCTTGAGGGAGGTTCTGACCCCTTCGTCTGGGCCGCAGATCCGGACAGCTGGTGGCCACGTGGTAACTCCGATCGGTGTCTGCACTTCGCGAATCCAGATCCGCGGTGTTACTTTCCCTGGCTGCTTTGCTGTGTTACCCGAGTGCTTCAAAGACCTCATGCTCAGTTTGGATTTCCTTCAAGAGTAGGGTGCCGTTATCAACCTCCGGGAGCTAATCGTGTCGTTTTCCACCCAAGGTCCTGTCGACGACGATACCGAGCCACGCAGGGCTAAGTTATGCGTCTGTGACGACCACGTTTTGATCCCATCAAGATCCAGCATGTTTGTCACTGTATAGTACGATAACAGCACCAAAATTCGTGGCATTGCTGAAACCAACATGTCGCTGCTCCTTGGTCGGCAAGTCTGTGTTGCTCGAGGAATTGTTGAACTGGACAATGGCCGAACCGAACTCTTGGTGACCAATTTTGGTTGTGAACCTCAGTGTTTGCCTGGCAGAACAGCTATTGCGTATTTCGAGGAACTCAGCGAATTCGCGGGACAGCACGCTTTGTCCGGAGCCCCGGCATCACTGGAGGAACCGACCACTCCCATAAACACTGACGGGAACCCAAACCTCCCAACTAACCAGAAATGCTGCTTGGAAAGCGTTATCCAGTCTTTCTGCGACTGTTCTGCCTCGACCTCCAAGGTTAGGCAGACACCGCTCACAAAGCACCGAATTATAGTTGATGCCAACCAACGGCGGTTATGTCAGCCGCCCTACCGCATCTCTTCGAAGGAGCGCGATGCCATTCGCCGCCAAGTTCAAGAAATGCTCAAGGACGACGTGATACAGCCGTCGACGAGCCCGTGGGCGTCGCCTGTTGTTCTAGTGGCAAAGAAAGATGGAACCCTACGGTTCTGCGTTGAGTACAGACGTTTAAACAAAGTCACTAAAAGGATGTTTATCCTCTCCCGCGCATTGATGACTCCCTGGACCGGCTGCGCAACGCCAAGTACTTCTCATCGCTAGATTTACGAAGCGGCTATTGGCAAATCGAGATGGACAAACGCGACCGGGAAAAGACCGCCTTTATTACACCGGACGGTCTGTACGAATTCCGGGTGCTTTCTTTCGGCCTGTGCTCGGCTCCTGCAACCTTCCAGAGGATGATGGACACCGTTCTTGCCGATCTCAAATGGCAGTCCTGTCTCGTGTACTTGGATGACGTTGTCATCTTTTCTGACACGTCCGAAGAGCACCTGAGCCGCCTGCGCGCTGTGTTCGAAGCAATTTGGTCGGCTGGTCTTTCCCTGAAGCCCGAAAAGTGTCACTTCGCTTTCGAAGAGTTGAAGTTTCTGGGCCACGTCGTGAGCGCTAAAGGGGTTAGCCAAGACCCCGATAAAACTGCTGCCGCGGCTGCTTTTCCTGTGCCCACCGATAAGCGCAGTGTGCGCCGCTTTCTGGGTCTCTGCGCCTATTATCGGCGTTTTGTGCAGAACTTCTCCCAGATCACTGAGCCCCTCACGCGACTCACGAAAGATTCCGAACCATTCTTCTGGGGCCTGGAGCAACAGCAAGCCTTTGAAGACCTCCGCACTCGTCTCCAAAGTACGCCCATCCTTGGACACTTCGACGAGTCAGCCGACACTGAACTACACACAGACGCCAGCAACATCGGCCTCGGTGAGGTCCTTGTGCAGAGGCAGGATGGTCTCGAACGCGTAATCGCATACGCGAGGCGAACTGAGGCGAACGATCTGAGGCGAACTATTCCACCACCGAAAAAGAATGCCTGGCCATTGTGTGGGCAGTAAGAAAATTTCGCCCGTACCTATATGGCCGCCCTTTCAGGGCCGTCAGCGACCACCACTCGCTGTGTTGGCTGGCGAACCTCAAAGATCCCTCGGGACGGCTTGCACGCTGTAGCCTTCGCCTTCAAGAGTTCGATGTCACCATCGTTTATATGTCTGGTAAGAAGCACAGTGATGGCGACTGTTTGTCTCGTGCTCCTATCGAGAACAACCGAGCTGACCCCGACGACGATTCTGTTTTTCTTGGTGCCATCTCCACGTCCATCCTCATTCAACACCAAAGGGACGACAGCGAACTTCGGCCCCTCATTGAGTATCTAGAAGGAAGCGCTCAGTCTCCCCCGCGAATCTTTTCGCGCGGGCTGTCGTCGTTCTGTTTACGTGACGACGTCCTGTATAAGAAAAACTACAGTCCAACAGAAGCTGTCTATCTACTTGTCGTGCCTACGGCCCTTCGCGACGAAGTCCTGCAGGCGAGCCATGATGACCCATCTTCTGGTCACCTGGGTTTTTGTCGAACTTTGGCACGAATACGTCAAACATACTACTGGCCAAGGGTTGCTGCAGTTGTGAAACGTTACGTAAGAACTTGCCGCGAGTGCCCGCGTCGCAAGACGCCGCCGACTAAGCCAGCCGGTTTACTCCAGCCTATTTATCCGCCTCAGGTTCCCTTCCACCATGTTGGCACGGACATACTCGGCCCATTTCCGGAGTCCTCGCTGGGCAACCGCTACATTGTGGTCGCCACCGACTACCTCAGCCGATACTGTGAGACTAAAGCTCTTCCCCGTGGTACTGCTGACGAAATTGCGAACTTTTTCATTCAAAACATTGTGCTTCGTCACGGTGCACCCACCATCGTTTTAACTGGCAGGGGAACAGCGTTCACCTCGGCCCTAACGCAGGAGGTTATGCGCCTAAGCGGCACCAGTCACCGCAAAACAACCGCTTACCACCCTCAAACGAACGGCCTCACCGAACGGCTCAACAAGACGATCGCCGACATGATTTCTATGTATGTCGACGCGGACCGCCGGAACTGGGACGCCATATTCCCTTACGTCACCTTTGCTTATAATACTGCGGTCCAGGAAACGACACGCTTCATTCCATTTCGTTTTTTACATGGTCGCGAAGCCACAACCATGATGGATGCAGTGCTGCTTCCAGCTAGCGCTACCCCCTCTGTTATGGGTGCTTCCCAATTTGTTCGTTACGCTGAGGACGCCCGCAAACTCGCTCGACAGCGCATCTGGCACCAGCAAGTTCACGACGCTCAGCGATACGACCTCCGCCACCGAAATCTGCGTTACCTGGCCGGCGAACAAGACTGGGTGTGGAGCCCAATCCGCATGAGGGGACGCTCTGAAAAGCTTCTACGCAGATACTTTGGCCCCTACGAGGTGCTCCGCCAGCTCAGTCAAGTTACCTACGAAGTTCTCCCCCAAGGAACAGTTCGCTCTTCTAGACGGCCGACCTTCGAAGTTGTCCACGTCGCTCGGATGAAGCCGTACCACGTCCGCTAGCCCTTCGCGCGTGTCTACACCACACGCCAGAAACGTGCGACTACTCTTGGGGTCCTGCCTGCAATTGCTACCACACCGAGTCGGTGTCTTCAAGAGAGGGAGAGCAATGCTACGCTACTAACTACTCTAGTGGCGCCATACAGCGGCTAAACTGCATTTCCTGGCAGTTGGCAAGCCTTGAGCCATCTCGGGGATAGATGCTTCGTCTTCTTCATCTCTCGTGCTGCCTGCTGCTTTGCGCGTTCCAACGTCTTGCGCGTCTAATTAAAGCAAGTAAACCAGCACTGCTTACGCAAACCGTTTCTCAGTGACAATATGTAGAACAACTGCTTTTGTGTGGTGAAAGCGTCTGAAACAGAAAACCTTCTAACCCATCCAAATTCTGCTGAAACGGCCATACAACTTACAGTTGATCTCGTCTCAAGGCACGGCGAAGGCTTGCGGTTCTCGCCTTACAGGAAGCCAACCCACACTGAACGATACCTCAATTTCAACTCGAACCATGCTACTCCCCACAAGGCGTCTGTCATTAAATCTTTATTGCAGAGAGCCGACATCATACGTTCCTCACGTGAAGAAAAAATAAAGAAGGACCGAGTGGTTTCTGATCTCCAGAAAAAATGGGTACCCCAGTTCAATCATCTGATGCATTAGCCAAAAACAAAAAAGACAAAATAAAAATAGCTTCATTCTTTCTCCATTCTTTCCAGAAGCGAAAACGCGTTTGCCTCCTATACATGAAAGGCGTGCGCGAGACGCTGGCTCGCATTCTTGGCAGAGAACGGGTGCTAACAACGCACAAACTGACTACCACCATCGGGCACCTTCTTCCCCGCCAGAAAAATCATCACCCTAAAGAAAGGGCCCAAGGCGTTGTACACAAGATCATCTGCTCGGTCTGGCCAGCCTCGTACGAAGGGGATACGACGAACTTTGTGGAAAGAATGAGTCAACACACAGCCGACATGCGACAAATGATCTCTACTACTCGTCTATCGAGGTGCCGGCTTGTCGAATTTCACAAAGGGCTGCCTCACTCCCCGAAGTTCCGGCATCGCTACAACAAACTGTCCGTCAGCAATCAATTCTATATCTAAAACGAAATAACTAAGAACGCTGATTTTTTTAAATCAGTCACGAGCTGACTTACAGCCCAGTCTCGAATAACAGGCCGGCTCCTCGGGGGATGTTTCTCAACATTCTTCACTGACCGTCAATAACACGCCCTAGGAATACGAGAGGGAAAGCAGGAAACTGTCACCATCCCGCAGCATATCTGTCTTACAAGCTAATGTAAGAAGCATTATTAACAAGCGTGACCCTTTTCATTTCATTATTGACACATTTAATGCCGATATCATCGCGCTCACCGAAACATGGCTTCGTTATAACATTAACGACAGCGAAGTAATTAGTGATCTAAAGCACTTTTCCGTTTTTCGTTGCGACCGCACGCAACGCCAAGGTGGTGGTTTTCTGCTGGCTATTTCTAAAAATATTAGGTCATATCCGATACACATTGATACCAAACTTGAAACCATCTGGGCCTGCGTTGAAATCTATTACCATAAAATGATCCTTTGTCTAAGTTCTGGCTCCCGAACTTCAATCAAACTTCGAACAGTTGCACGATGCTATTAACCGCGCCTACTTCCGACATCCTAACGCTGATATTTATTTACTCGGCGTCCTTAACTTCCCGAACATTTCCTGGTCTTCCAGTTCGCCTACTCTTAATCCGTTCGCTTGTGTTAGTAACGATTTATTCAATCTTTGCCCAGTTTTTTCGTTATCTCAGTTAGTCATACAACCTACTAGGTTAACGCAAGCTACCGCTAACACCATTGACTTAATACTAACATCACGCCGCTATCTCGTTCGGCATGTAACATACATGAACGAATAAGGTGATCATTTAGCTATTAAGTTTGAAATATGTGCTCCACCTCTTGAAACTGACAGGTTAAAAAAGTGATCAGCGACTACAACAAAGCTAATTTCGAAGTCAATAACAATGAGTTGTCTCTATTCTTAGGTACCTTCTTGGATGGTTTCGAAAAGCGGTCAGTAGAACCAAACTGAAGCATATTCAGTAACAAAATCCAACAACTAATCGATAAGCTCATTCCCCTACGAACCATTTCTTGCAACTCAAACGCACCTTGGTATAACTTTCACCTCAAAACAATAACTAACAAGAAAACATGCCGGTTTCTTAACGCTTCACGTTCCCCTTCATGTGCCCGGTGGAGCGCCTATACGGCAGCTAATAAAGCATATGTAACCGCTCTCAAGAACGCCAAAAGTAATTTCCTCAACAACACTACCCGCCATGCTTACTAATGATCCCCGATAATTCTGGCGCGCAGTTAATCCAAGAAAAGTCGACTCAATTCACATACCAGATCCCAACAGACTCCCTATACCGGATGCAGAGTGCCCCGACGTCTTAAACAAAACCTTTAGTAATAATTATGTTATTTTTTTTATCACAGCATTACCACCCTCTCAGTCATATGCGTACCCGAAAATGGACCCCGTCTGCGCTCAACCTAGCGGAAAAATAAAATTAATTAGCATCCTTAAAACATTATCTACCTCCTGCACTTACCTAACTAACGGCAAATTTTTTAAAAGTACAAGAACGTACTCATCACTTATGCTTTGCAAGATTTTTCAGCAGTCCATCGACTCCTGCACTCTACCTGCTGACTGGAAAGTCGGGAAGGTGGTTCCGGTCCACAAATCAGGTGCCAAAACTTATCCTCTCCACTACCGCCCAATTTCATTAACCAGTATTCCCTGGAGATTACTAGAGCACATCCACACTCCCATATTGCTAACTTTCTGGACACTAACTCGTTCTTCAACAGCATCCAGCGCGATTTCCGAAAATTTCTTTCATGTGAAACGCAGTTAGCATAATTCACTCCCAATCTTCATATTATCATTGATAAAGGCTCAATAGCTGACTGCAAACTTGAGGATTTCAAGAAATCTATTGAAAAAGTTTGTCATCGAGTCCTCCTCTTCAAACTAGCCAAACTAAACCTTGAGCCTAACATCCCACTTTGGCTTGAACAATTTGTTTTAAACCGTTCCCAGTTTGTATCAACTAGCAATCGCTACTCCTCATTATGTTCCGTTGGCTCCGGTGTGCCTCAGTGCTCTGTGTAAGGTTAATTGTTGTTCCTAATATACATTAAATAACTACCTGACAGTGTATCTTATAACATTCATTTATTTCCAGATGATTTTGTTATCTGTCGGGAAATTAACAGTTTGGAGGATACTAAAGCCTTGCAATATGATATGGATGCTATTACTAATTGGTGTGACTTGTGAAAATGGACCTTAATACATCTAAACGTAAAGCTTACGTGTGTCTAGAAATTCCTACAGTCCTAGCGTCTATTACCTAAAAAACAGTGTGCTCGAATCCGTCACTTCTTATTCTTATCTCACCATCGAAATCTCTTCTGATCTTACTTGGTCTCTTCACATTAACACAATAATTAACAATGCCAATCGCATGCTTGGTTATCTTAGCCGTAATTTTTCCTCTGCCTCCAGATACTAATCCGTGGCAAACCAGAATACGCTGCATCCATTTGGGAACCTAGCTGCGCTAACTAACCTATGCCTTGGAGATTGCCAAGAATAACTCAGTTCATTTCATTCTGCATAACTACCATCATACGGCTAGCATATCATGAATGAAACGCATGCTAAGCCTTCTTTCATTAGCGTCTCGTCGGAAATTTTCTTGCTTTTGCTTATTCCATAGAATTTTTCATGTTTGTCCCAAGATTTTCAGCGCACTCATCCATTCGCCTCCATACATCTCATCTAGTCTGGACCACGCACACAAGGTTGGAATTATACCACTCAAGAAAAAAAATGCAGCAACTCCTTCATTCTTCGAACATCAAAAGACTGGAACCACCTTCCCGGATCCATTGCCTGCATTGTAGACATTACTGATTTTAGAACCGCATTAGCCACCATTGTATATGTCAATCATTAGTTTGTCTACTTTGTGACATCTTTTCGGTTTTCTATTTATCTCATTCAACCACTCCCCTCTGTAGTGTCCCAGGCCTTGAGGGTAAATTAAATAAATAAATAAAATAAATAAACGGCCACCCAGCGCTGTGGCCGAACACTGCGAGTCATGCGAGCACCGAATTGACTTTGACGGCACTATTGTAATGGAAACCGAGCTAACCCGCGCATCAGGCATCTACTCGTGTCGTGGAGCATCCAACAGACACGGAAGAATGTTAATCGCTCCCTGGGAACATTTCCCTCTTCTTACATTCATGATTTGTGGCCACTGACCGGGAAGTCTTCCAAACGAGGGCTTAAAAACCAAGCTGCGCCTCACCCGTAGTCACACCATGAAGAAGGGACAGAGTCGGTCCCGAAACGTCGTGTTTGTTTCCAAAAATTAACTTGGTTGGTGTCAGTCATCTTTCTCCTAAATTATGAGCCCTTACTGTGAACCGTGTTGGCTGTCGATATTTCTCTTCCACAGTGCGCCAAAGTAACTGTTGCAAACGTCAACTTCCTTGCAGGCGTCCACACGACAGACTGTTTGAATAGCTTACTGAGCGGCGCAAGCAGTGTAGTCCTCGCATGGTATTTCAATTCGCACTACAATGTCGGGGGTAGTCGTTAAGATTCTTGCGGCCAGCTTCACTGGATATGGATCTCTGTAAATGTAGTGCGCCACTGCAATTTCCAAGCAGTAACCCTTATACGAGGAGCTTCTCGATCATTCATAAGTTTAACGTTAGCAGTTCGTGGGGATGGGGTATCTTCACGGTGAACAGAAGACTCTGGTATAATATAGCGACTACTTTCCAGTAACCTTTACTGTTCTACCCTCTCCCCAGAAAAAGTGCGGCAAGCATGACATTTGTAAATTAAATTTCGTGCAAAAAATTGATGTCTGTCCCACTTCTCAATAATTGGCTCAAGTCTAGCAGAAAGAGCTCAACGGGCAATTTCGGTTCTGCTAGATGCTCCTGAGCGCTTTGGGCGCTACAGCCCCCGCCAGAGAGACGTTTCCATGGTGGACGGGGGAATGTGGGAAAGCGTACACGCGTAAAGATCAACCTGGAAAATCATTTAGTATAACCAGCTAATTGGATAAATTACAAGTTCTCTATATCTCTGAAAGCAAATGTCCAAGAAGCAAATGAGGAATACAACCAAATTTAAATACGTATCTCAAGTCCACACAGCATGAAGGTTCTATATAGATTCATGGCGCAGAATGAGAATTCTCCGGTCTAAAACCATACAAAGTCAATAGTGTTGTCTCCTCAGGAGGCTAAGCAAAACATTGAACGTAGCGCTAAAAGGGCCACAGAAAGGGGTGCTTGAGCTTGGCTTGAAAATTCTTGCACTATGTAGAGTACAGGCCACCGAGCGTCCATGGCACATGCGAGACCTCAGAAGCGAGCGGGAAATTTAGAATACATTTTTAAAATTTCCCGCTTTCGCACCTCGCGGCGACACGCGGTACCGGGCTTTCGCACGAAAACCTGGCAGACGATGTCATGTCTTGCACATGACGTCAGCAGCGTGGGTTATCATTAGTTCACTGCGCCAAATTCATTCAGACGTCACGCGCTATCGCGGCCGCGGCCACTCCGCGCGCGCCGCAGGCGGCAGAGGTAGGGAAGGGGCCGAGTGAGTGGGGCCGGCGGAGGAGCGCCGCCGTTTTGGCGTGGGAGAAGAGAGGGAAAGGCGCGAAGACGCGGAAGTTCAAATTTTGTCTGCATTAACTCAGCTTCCACAAAACGCATTGAAATAATTCTTGCTGGGGGATAATTATCAACCGTCGTCTTTTAACATCGCACACATTGCATACCTTTATTGAGACCCCCTTTCTGGGTCCCTTTAATGGCTGGCTTTAGGTCTCCAGACACATAAAACGGAACCGTTACATACACTCAGCCCCAGTTCGGGCTATACTGAGATCGACGTGTGGGAACTCCTGTAAATTGTTTCCTCAATGCTGTCTGCTGCCCCGGCATCTGATGGGGATACGCTTGGCATGATGAAGATTTTAGCGCAAGACTTACACTCACTTTCCGGTTATTCTAAAAGCGTCCTGGGATAAAGCGTGGATTCCTCACAGTTTAAAGATTGCGAAAATAATTTTGGTTTGAAAATGCAGAGAAAGGATTTCAATTAGGCAATAATCGGCCAATTGCTTTAACCTCAAATTTAGTAAATAAAGTAGAAAGTTGATAGAAATACACAGTCTCCTCACAAAGCATTTTTATGGCGTTATAGGCATCATCACCGCAAAGAATTGCTTTCCTCGCGGTTGCTCCATATGGTCCGCGCATTTGGATCTACAGAGCTGTAGCGCCCTCTCTTTGGTGGCGCCATGAACCATGATGGCGCGCGCCACCCTGCGAAGAAGATAAAGACGGCCCCTGGCCGTGGCTCGTGCAGCCATAGCTCGCTGTTTTGTTCTGGTGTCGGTTCGCAGCAGCTGCCTTGTTCCTTCACTTCTAAGTCGTTAAGCCTACAACTGGTGACCTAGGACGAGCAATGACCGATCCCGCAGCATTCACGGAACAGGACTCACGTCCGCAGGACGTCTCGTCGCTGCAGGTTTGCCTCCCACTTTTCTGGCCCCACAACCCGCAAATTTGGTTCCACCAGATCGAGGCGCAATTTTGCCCTTCCCGCATCAGCTCGGAGACGACGCGGTACTACCATGTACTACCATGTCGCCTCGAGCCTTCCTCCTGATGTTGCCGGCGAGCACTCCAACGTTACCTCCGCTCCCATGGGTGCTACACCCTATCAGTACCTGAAAATCATGGTGCTGCAGGGATGTATGCCGTCGGAACGTGCCCGCCTCTAGCAGCTCCTTACCGAGGAAGACCTTGGCGACCGGCGCCCTTCCCAGCTTCTGCGCCGGATGCGACAGCTTCTCAAGGAGCGCGATATCCACAACCACTCAGAGTTGCTTCGAGAGCTTTTCCTCCAACGTCTTCCCCAGCCCATCCGCCTCGTCCTTGCGAGGGCCGGTGACGTCACCCCAGACCTTCTGGCTGAGCTCACCGAAAGCGTTCATGAGCCGACCTCCCCGTCCGTTACTGCTGTTTTGCCGCTTACAGACCAGGCGATGCCGCGCCTTGAGGCCCGTCTCGATGAGCTTTCCGCCTCAGTCGCCGCCCTCCGCAGCCCACCCCAGGAGACGCGGCCGCCTCGTCTCGATCATCGCGCTCTTTCACTGACTCGTCAGGCTCGGAGTCCCAGCCCTCGTCTCTCTGCTGGCACCACCGGCTTTTTCAACTCCAGGCCACGAAGTGTACACGGCCCTGTTCGTTGCTGGCATCACGCCCGCCGGGATCACTAAAGTGCGGAGTGTGGTCCCGCCAGTCGTCTGAGTCGCCTCTTTATGGTAACTAACAAGTTCTCCGGCCGCCGGTTCCTTTAGACACGGGCGCGGAAATCAGCGTGGTTCCCCCGAGTAAGGTTCATCATTCCAAGTCTTCAAGGCAGGCACTCCATGGTGCCAACGCCTCGTCTATAGCCACGTACGGACTACGATATGTCACCCTAGACTTTGGGCTTCGCCGCACTTTTCGATGTATCTTCGTCATCGCAGACGTTGTTCACCCCATCATCGGCTCGGACTTCTTCTCATACTTCGACTTGGACGTCAGCGTGCGGCATCCTCGCCTTACCGACGGCCTAGCTCATCTCTCCATCTCGGGTGTCTTGTCCGAATTAGCTCCCATGGGCATCCGCACCCTGATACCTTCCAAGTTTGAAAAAGTGTTAGGGGATTTCCCGGAGCTTACCAAGCCATGCAACCTCACTAAGGCGCTTAAACATACGGTCACACACCACATCGTCACCCGGTGCTCAACCGAAGCTGCTCGACCACGCCGCATGTTTGGGCACCGTCTAGCTATCGCCAAACGTAAGTTCGACCACATGGTGCAGCCTGGCATTATCCGCCCGTCGTCCAGCGCGTGGGCGTCTCCGCTGCATCTTGTGCCCAAGCGTGATGCCGGTGACTGGCGTCCGTGTGGCGACTATCGGGCGTTGATGCCAAGACTGTCCACGACAGCTATCCGCTGCCCCACATCCAGGACTGTACGTCGCGCTTCACCGGCTGCGCCAATTTTAGCAAAGAAGACCTGGTTAAGGCGTATCACGAAGTTCCGATCGAACCTGCGGACATATCTAAGACCGCCATCACGACACCCTTTGGTTTTTTGAGTACGTGCGGATGCGTTTTGGACTACGCCATTCGGCTCAAACCTTTCAGCGGTTCATGGCTGGTGTCACGCGGGGCCTACCGACTATATTCGCGTACCTTGATGATGTCCTTATCGCCAGCCCTACGCCTGATGATCATGAGCAACGCCTACGTGCTTTATTCAAGCTTCTACAACAGTACGGCATGGTTTCGAACGACTCCAAGTGTGTTTTTTGTGCATCTGAGGGAAAGTTTTTGAGTTAGCATATATCCTCTGAGGGTATCCGCCCACTCGCGGCCGAAGTCTAGACCATCGAAAATTATACCCAGCCTACAACACTGCGCCAGTTATGACAATTCCTGTGACTTGGCAATTTTTCCAGGCGCTTTATCTCGCACTGTGCTGAGCGGCTTCGCCCGCTAACCGACCTCCACCGATCAACCACTGGCCCTTCCGCCATTTCTTGGTCATCACAAGCCCGGGCCGCCTTTACTGCCGCAAAGCAAGCAGTCACAAACGCCGTGCTTCTCGCCAATCCACGCAACAACGCCCTTACGAGATCGATGGTGGATGTCTCCAGCGTGGCCATCGGAGCCGTCTTATAGCAGTACATTAACCCCGAGTGGCGATCATCGGATTTTACTCTCAGAAGCTACTTCCTGCTGAAACCCGCACAGCGTCTTCGGCCGACAGCTATTAGCCATCTACTCCGCGATACAGCAATTTCGGAATTTTGTAGAAGGATGCCAGTTGCACGTGCGTCATAAGCTCCTGGCGTATGTGTTCTTCACAAACTCAAAGAAGTACGTGTCACGCGAACTCTGTGAGCTCGCTTATATCTCGGAGTTTACTATCGACATCCGCCAAGTGAAGGTGCCGCCAACACCGCCGCTAATGCCCTTTCTCGTTTCTCGTATAGCCGCAGTAGACATTCCATCCCCTACTGTCGACTGGGCCGCATTCACTTCCGCACAGCAGAATGATCGTGAGCTCGCCGCTTTACGAGAGAAACCCCGTTCTCTCCGACTACGGCTTGGGCCCCATCCCTGCTCGCCTGAGCTTTTGTGGTGCTATGTGGCAACAGACATTTCCCGGCCTTTTGTTTCGGCTTCACTACGTCGCCCCATCTTCCATTCTGTACATGACATCCCAACCGGGCATTCGGACTACTTGAAGCCTTCTCACCCAGCGCTATGTTTGGCACGGAATCAACGCTGATGTGCGCGCTTGGACGCATCTGTGTCTGCCCAGCCAGACAACCAAGGTCTGGCGTCATACCAACACGCTTTTGCAAATGGGTCGCAAGCCCCAAGGGTAGCGTTGGCCTGGCGGCCTGGGGCACAGCTGGAAACATCCGAAGGTCCTGGCAAAGGATGAGTCGACTGCCAACAGAACAACTTGTTTATTCTAGCATCGCAAAAGAGCAGCCGGTCAGGGCGACCACGTTACTCGACGGAAGAAATCGAAGCCTCTCTTTGGCGTCCGGGGCAGCTGCCTTTATACCCTCGGAGTCGAGGGCAAGAAGGAACGGCTCGGGATGAGGCGCACGAGACGGCGACGCACGGACACGTTGAGACGTGAAGTGACGCGCCCGCCGGGCCGGCGCCGGTCAGACCTCCTCGCCTCTTAGTTGGGGGCTCCTCTCCCCAGCTGCCGCGCTTTGACAAGCGTGGGCACCAACATGCACACACACACACACACACGCACACACGAAGACACGTGGCATTGAAACCTGCCTGGACGCGCTTGGCGGGAGGCGTTGCGGCAGGGCTGAACGGGCCAAAATGACCGCCACTTTGAACGAAGCCCCGGCGTCCGTTGCATCCGCGCCGGCTATACCGCGCGTCGTAGGCGAAACGTAACAGACCGGCCCGCCGGGAGAAGGAGATCCCGATGGTCAGGGGACTGCATCCGCTGTCCAGAGGGATGTCGCTCGATGATGCTCGTAATCGAAATCGGTCGTCCCTTGGCGTTGCTTGAACGCAGCGCACAGAGAAGGCGTCGTTCTCAGGTTCAGGTTCACACAGGACACTGCAAAGTGACTTCGGGAGAGTTGCCATTTTTGTTCTCGTTCCCAGCAGGCGTTAGAACTACGCCGAAACGCAACCGCTCAGTCAGCAAGCACGACACAACACTCACTAAGCTCTGCCAGGCTCTTTCCCCTTTTATACTACTGCCTAGTTCCTTACAGTAGTCAAGCAGCACTCAGAACGCGTCCACAAATGGGAAAATTGCACTAGAAAGCACGTCATCACTTTGAAACACTAAACAAAAGCAATATGTTAAAAATCCTGCCTCAGGAAGAAAACATCAGTAACAAACAACTTTGAGGCGGATTCCTACGTTAGGGGCCTCGACTTAAGCCATCGGCGTTACCGTTGAGACTCCCCTTTTTGTAACGCACCTCAAAGGAATATTGTTGCAAAGCGAGGCTCCAGCGCAGGAGGCGGCCATTTTTGGGAGAGATGGTCTGCAGCCATTGGAGAGGGCAGTGATCCGTCTCAATGATAAACCTCGAGCCGGCTAGGTAGCATGACAATTTCTGAACGGCCCCCACGAGACACGCACACTCTCGGTGGCGCTGTACGCCTGCTCACGACATGTCAGCTTACGACTAGCATACAGGACGGGGTGTTCCACTTTTCCATTTTCCCGTTGGCACAGTACAACGCCCATGCCTCGCTCACTAGCATCGCACTGAACAACGAACCCTTTTGTGTAGTCTGGCGATCGTAGCACAGGCTGGCTTGTTAGGGCGCATTTAGGGCGCTAAAAGCTCTTTCCTTTGTCTCGCCCCAGACGACTGTTTGGGGCTCTGTTTTTTTTAGAGCATCCGTCAGGGGAGCCGCGATATCGGAGTACCTGGGGATGTACCTCTGATAATAGCCGCCGACACCTAAGAACGACCGAATATCGGTCTTCGTGCGCGGTTGCGGGAAGTCTCGCACAGCGGCCACCTTTATTTCAGAGGGGCGGCGACGACCCTGTCCAATCACGTGACCGAGGTAGACAACCTTGGCCTGTGCTAATTGGCACTTGGGAGCATTGACTGTCAAGCCCGCTTCGCGCAGGCGGATTAGCACTGCCCGCAAGTGTGCCATATGCTCAGACCAGGATGCGGAGAATATCGCTACGTCGTCTAAATACGGTAAAGCGAATTCTTCCTGTCCCCGCAACACTTTGTCCATGAGGCTTGAAAAGCAGTATGGCGCGTTCTTCAAACCAAAACTCAAAACTTTAGGACGGAATGTTCCCATTGGTGAAATGAACGCCGCATACCTACTAGCCTCTTCGGTAAGTGGAACCTGCCAATAACACTCTTGCAAGAGACGGTCCTTATTCTTCTCAACTCCTAGGTGTCCGGACCACGAACCGCCATGCGACAAGCGCAACAGATCCTGACGGTAGCACTGAGGCACGATCAGCTGATCGAACCTCACTCCCCTGCGGTCTAGATACTTCCGGTACAGGACCCCACCTCTTTCCACAAAACGAGCATTTTTCTTGGCGATACCTTCCTTGACATTGCAGCGCATGTTTTCTAGGCTGCCATCCTTTTTTTGCTCGGCTATCAAAGCCGACCGGCTGACGTTTAGCAACCTATTAAGTCCATCTGACGTAGGCGCGATGAGCAAATCTGCAGATAGCTCTTCTAACTTTCCCGTGTCGGGCATTTCCTCTCCAGTACCTGGTGCCTTCAACGCTACAGGCTCAATTTTTTTCAGTTCGGACGTGCTCTGAATATCAGCTTGCTGCGCCTCCGACCCTTTTTCATTGTTCGACAACGTCGGCCCCGCAACTACCGCCTTTGCAGCGAGCTCCCGAACTCTCGATCTGGTTAAGGCCTGAACGCTAGCCTCACCAAACAAAAGCCCCTTCTCGCGCAGGAGGTGATCGGACCTGTTCGAAAATAGGTACGGGTACTGGGGGGGCAGCATAGATGACACTGCGGCCTCCGTCTCAATTGCTCCGAAAGTCCTTCAATAAGCACTTTTGCTACGGGCAGACACACGCTATGAGCTTCCACGGCTTGCTTGATCCATGCGCACTCGCCCGTGAACATATCGGGTTCTACGTAAGAGGGGTGAACTACATCCATTGTAGCTGCGGAATCACGAAGCACTCGGCACTCTTTCCCGTTCACGAGGAAGTCTCGCATGTGAGGCTCAAGAAGCTTCATGTTCTCGTCAGTGCTACATAATGACAAAAACACGACTTTTGTTTTTGTTTCTGGACACTGCGCCGAAAAGTGACCCGGCTTCTGGCACGTATAACACACCCGCGCTTGCCTCGTCTCGAACCGCTTTCTGCGTTCGGCTTCGGCTGCCGCCGTCTCCTTACGTTCGGTCGGACTGATTTCACTCGCATCCGCACTACGTGTGTCCCCCCTTGCTCTCATGGGTGTGAACTTCGGCCTCTCAGACTTGGAGCCAAATTCACCCTTTTGACCGTCCTTAGCTCCGCGAGCCCGACGCGTCACAAACTCCTCGGCTAGCTCGGCGGCTTTAGCCACTGTACTAACGTCTGGCCTATCCAAGACCCAGTACCGCACGTTCTCAGGTAACCGACTATAAAACTGTTCCAGCCCGAAACACTGCAGAATTTTCTCGTGGTCACCAAACGCTTTCTCTTCTTTGAGCCACTCCTGCATGTTTGACATATGCCTGTACGCAAACTCTGTATATGACTCACTTCTGCCTTTTTCATTTTCCCGAAACTTCCGACGGAACGCCTCCGCTGACAGCCTGTACTTTTTTAGCAGATTCGATTTCACTTGGTCGAAATCCTCTGCCTCCTCTCTCTTCTAGCGAGCGACTACGTCGGCCGCCTCGCCGGGTAACAAAGTGAGCAAGCGCTGTGGCCACGTTTCCCGAGAGAACCCCTGCTTCTCGCATGTTCGCTCAAAGTTAACCAGGAACAAACCAATGTCCTCTCCAAGCTTAAACGGCCGCATCAGGTCAGTCATTTTGAAGGATACTCGTTCTCCTGCACCGTGTGCCTGACTTCCATTAGGAGCGCATTCCATCTCTACCTCGAGACGCTTCATTTCCAAAGCGTGTTGACGGTCGCGCTCTTCTTTCTCTTTATCTTTTTGTTCTTTGCGTTCGCGCTCGTCTTTCTCTTTTTGCTCTTTACGTTCACGCTCGTTTTTCTCTTTTTGCTCTTTACGTTCGCGCTCGTCTTTCTCTTTTTGCTCTTTACGTTCGCGCTCGTCTTTCTCTTTTTGCTCTTTACGTTCGCGCTCCTGTCTTTTTGCCCTCTTCTCAATGGTCTCAAGGCATTCCGACAGCTCGTCATCCTCAGCCTCCAACTCAAGAATAGCCCTTAGCAGTTCTGGTTTTCTGAGTTTGTCTGAACATCCAGACCCAACTCTCTTGCAAGCTCCAGCAATTTCGGTTTGCGCAACGACTTCAAATCCATGGCTGCTCCGAATGCTGCTTTCTCTACTGCCTACTATTCTCTTGCCGCAAACTAACCCGGCAGCAACGACAACCACAATTACCAGCTCTGTTTCTGACACTAACAAAAGCCTGGCAAAACTCAGAAGAAGAAAGTCCCGCACTCACCAAACCTCGCAGCCAAGAATTCAGCGCAGTCGTTCCGCTGCAGGCAACCAGTCATCACACAGGGCTCGTTGCACTGCTCCCGGATGGTCGTTGTGCTGCTCAGCATACAGTCGACCGCATATCTTCGCGGCTGGCCTCCGTTGTCGCGATCTCACCGCTGGCAACCAGTTGTTGCAAATGGGTCGCAAGCCCCAAGGGTAGCGTTGGCCTGGCGGCCTGGGGCACAGCTGGAAACATCCGAAGGTCTTGGCAAAGGATGAGTCTACTGCCAACAGAACAACTTGTTTATTCTAGCATCGCAAAAGAGCAGCCGGTCAGGGCGACCACGTTACTCGAAAGAAGAAATCGAAGCCTCTCTTTGTAGAGATGGGTCGCTCAGGAGTGAGCCGGATCTTCTGAGCCGCTGTTTTAAAAGTGCGGGTGAGCCGTGGCTCAGTAAAAGTGAGCGGCGGTTCTTTTGGAGATCCGGCTCACTGATCCATAGGACCGTAGTCCCGCGTAGTGATCCGTGCCGAACGGCGAACTGTCTGTTCCGTCAGAGCTGGGTCGCTGGGTCTTCTGCAGGGTGCGATTTGCGCGATCTATTAGCAGTGCGAGAAAGCTGGTTTGTCGTTCAGTTAGCCGTGTCGAACCGTCCGTCAGAGCTGCTGGGTGCGATTTGCGCGCCATCTATTAGCAGTGCGAGAAAGCTGGTTGAATGAACGGGTCGCCCGCTCGCTGAACGAGAGATCCGGATCTCCAAAGGAGCCAATCGGCTCACTGGGCCGAAGACCCGGCTCTTCAAAAGATCCGGATGTTTTGAAGAGCCGGGTCTTTGGCTCAGTGAGCCGTTTGGCTCCTTTGGAGATCCGGATCTTTTCAAGAGCCGGGTCTTTGGCTCAGTGAGCCGTTTGGCTCTTTTGGAGAGCCGCTCTTCTGGTGAACCGATTCTCTCGTTCAGTGAGCCGTTTGGCTCTTTTGGAAAGTCGCGCTTTTGGTGAACTGTTTCTCTCGTGCAGTGAGCCGTGCCGCTCTTTTGGAGAGGCGCTTCTCTCGTTCAGTGAGCCGTGCGGCTCTTTTGGAGATCCGCTTCTCTCTCGTTCAGTGAGCCGTGCGGCTGTTTTGGAGGGCCGCTTCTCTCTCGTTCAGTGAGCCTTTCGAAGAACCGTTCAATCAGAGCCGGGTCTTCTGGAAAAGTGCGTATTTCTGGGCGAGTTGGTTGAGATACATTCCGAGCAAAAGAGCGCTCGCAGAACTTGTCCTCGCTTTGTGTTGTCCTGCGGTGTTGTGTCTTCCTTGTTGTTGTCCGTTGTCTGCGAGCGCTGTTTCGCTCAGAACGTGTCTTCTTGCAAATCATTGGCAAAGGATGGCGCCGTTCGTTGACAGCTGTTGTTCGAGCGATGTCTCACGACTCCCACCGATCGTGCATCGTGAGCTGGTGCAACATTTCGAAGGTGTTAGTAAACATATATCTATAACACGGTTATTCTGCTAATGCACATATCGTTTTTTTAAAGACAAATAACTAAACTCTATAGCAGAGGTTACAGTGTAACCTGCTAGATATTTGGCTTTCATGAAAACAAAACGATATATGCATCAGTAAAATAGCCGTGTAGTAAATTCAGGCAAGGTCTCTTCCTTTTCTTAAGAGAGGAAGAGGGCCTCTCCAGGCAGTGTTTGAAAATGGGGACGATTGTCGAATGCAGATGATGAAGAGAGGAAATATATCTACATAAATGTACAAAGGTAAACTGAGTTACAGAAGCAGATCTCACACAGACGGCCGAACTAACTGTAACTAAAAAAGGTAATTCTCACACAGAGAACATACACTACAAGACCTTACTTATCGACCCACGTGTTAAAGCCTAGGTATATTTGCAGAATTACAAGCCACTGCACGGAGCCTCTAGCTAAACTAGGCAATACCGACTTGTGATTTGTAATGCATTTGCTTGCGTTTTTGTAAGTTTTATAAACAAAGAAGTTAGAGCTGCCGTATTTCGAGGCCCGTCCTAAGTTTCGATAACCAATGAAGGCAGCCACGTCGCGGGGGAGAGGGGATTAGAGTGAGCGAATGAGGCGGGGTAGCAAGGGAGAGAAAAAAATAAAGAGCTAGAGACGCGTTTGAAGGAGCCGGTAGCATGCGGAAGGAAAAGAAAAAAAGTGATGGTCCCTGCGCCGCACTTGTGGAGAGAGGGAGTGGAAAGGAAAGAACTACGGCTCACTCGTTCTTTAAAGGAGTTGCTCAAAAGACCCGGCTCTTTCCTGAGCGACCCAAGTGAGCGGGTGAGCCGTTCAAATGATCCGGCTCACTTCAGTGAGCGGAGCCGTTCTGAGCCGCTCACTGAAGGGAGCCGTTTTGCCCATCTCTATCTCTTTGGCGTCCGGGGTAGCTGCCTTTATACCCTCGGAGTCGAGGGCAAGAAGGAACGGCTCGGGATGAGGCGCACGAGACGGCGACGCACGGACACGTTGAGGCGTGACGTGACGCGTCCGCCGGGCCGGCGCCGGGCAGACCTCCTCGCCTCCCAGTTGGGGAGCTCCTCTCCCCGGCTGCCGCGCTTTGACAAGCGTGGGCACCAACATGCACACACACACACACACACACACACACACACACACGCACAGACGAAGACACGTGGCATTGAAACCTGCCTGGACGCGCTTGGCGGGAGGCGTTGCGGCAGCGCTGAACGGGCCAAAATGACCGCCACTTTGAACGAGGCCCCGGCGTCCGTTGCATCCGCGCCGGCTATACCGCGCGTCGTAGGCGAAACATAACAACGCCTTCCCAAGCCTTCCTACCACCTGGCGGTCGTTTCGACCATGTACATCTCGACATCGTGGGCCCTCTACCGTTTGCCTTCAGGCTACTGTTATATCCTGACTATGGTCGACCGCTTCACTCGCTGGCCGGAGGCAGTCCCCATTCCTGACATCGCCGCAGAGACTGTTTCCCGCGCCTTCATTTCTGCGTGGTTATCTCGATTTGGTTCTCCTGGCTCCGTGACAACCGACCGGGGACGCCAGTTTGTCCTCCCTGTTTGCTTCCCTTAATCATATTGTCGGCGCCAGGCATTGGCGTACAACTGCATATCACCCGTGTGCTAACGGAATGGTGGAACGCCTTCACCGCCAATTGAAGGCCGCCCTAGCTGCCTGCCTCAGTTGCGCCACCTGGGTCGACTCATTGCCCCTTGTGCTCCGTTGTCTAAGGGCCGTTATCCGGGAAGACTTAGTGTTCAGCTGCAGAGCTGGTGTATGGTAATGCTCTGCGTCTTCCATGCGACTTCTTTACATCCTAGCAGCTCCGAGAAAAGCCCCAAGAATTCCTTCAACGCCTGCTGGACTGCGTTAAAGACCTCCGGCTTACTTCCGCCACTATACCGTCCCGCCACTATACCATTCTGGTGTACCCTGACCTGGCCACTTCGACCCACCTTTTTGTGCGCGGCGACGCTGTCCGAGCACCACTAGCACCCGCCTACAGCGGACCATTCCGCGTTTTCCACCGCGCCCCGAAAACCGCCACCCTCCTACAGAACTTCCATGAAGAGACTGTCAGGCTAGACCGCCTTAAGCCGGTTTACGTGGAGACTGCACAGGAAAGTCTTCCATCGCCACCTGACCTAGTGCTCCATTGCCATCGTTGGCCCTCCGTCCGTTTCGATTTCCAGTCTAGGCGGGGGGGGGGGGGCCTGTAGCGCCCTCTCTTGGGTGGTGCCGGGAACCCGGATAGCGCTTGCCACCCGGCGAAGAAAATAAAGGCAGCACCTGGCCTTGAGTCGTGCTGCCACGACTCGCAGTTCTGTTCTGAGGTCGGTTCGCAGCAGTGGTCTTGTTCATTCGCTCCTGAGGCGTTAAGCCTACAGAGCCGAATTCGGCTCTCAATGAGCAAGACGGGAGTTTTGGCCTTGATGGCACTCGATGTTGCTAAGGCATCCGACAACGTGGAGTACACAGTCCTCCTTAACAAACTTGCACAGTTACATCCACCACTCTATATTTATGTCTGGATTTGTAATTTTTAAAAGAAACATTTTTCTTCTGTACGGACGGATCTTTCTGTAGTAATACCTATGTTCAATCGAGAGGTGTTCCGCAAGAATCTGTCCGGCCACCGCTGCTTTTTAACTTATTGGTTTGGGGCATCCATTCATCCTCTCATAACAGTTTTTGTATACGCGGATGATATAGCTTTTTTCGCCTTAGAAAAGAACATCCATGCTCTTTACCAGTCTTGGCAGGCAGACCTGAATGCTCTTCAATACTGATTGAACCAAATTAATTTTTCACTTTATATCAGAAAACGTGGAACCCTTGTAACTCCGCACCCGACCTTTTGTAAATCTCGGCAGTCTACCAATCCACCTTAATTTCGCAGGTGGGGGCGGTTAAATACCTAAGTGTTATTTATGAAGCAAGTCTGGAATCGCGCCAGCATATCAAGAATAATGTATTTAAAGGGGATCGGGCTCTGGGCCGGTTGACACGAGTAGGCAATAAAAAATTTGCCATGCGTCGCGACACGTTACTGTTTCCTTATTTGACTTATGTGAGACCGACTCTCGGATTTGGTTGCGTCTTGTTCTCTGGTAGCGCAAGCTTCGAGCTGCAGCCCTCAGCCTTATTAGAAAGGCGTGCCCTACGGCTCTGCCTCCGTTTCCCAAAATCAGCTTCAAACGCTGTCATATACCTGGAAGTCCGCATACCCGGTCTCTATTCCCGCTTCCTACTTCTTACCGTGCGTACTTTCCTCAGGTCTTTTGACCCGGCCCCGGAGTTAATACTCCTATTTCTCTATCCAAACCACACCCCTTTTTCTCTAACCATTAGCCACAGTAACAGCTTCCGCAAGTTAGGCTCACGCGGATCCTGTTAGCCCCGCTTCAGGTCGATGCGATCTTCTTGCATTTAGTTGCTTATACGGAGGCTTACCCGTCTTCTAATAAAATTATGTTTTTTTTCTGTTCGAAGCGGAGCATATGCCCGCAAATATCCTACATGGTGTTCTTGCTAAACAACAACTGTACTTTCTTCATCATACTGTTCTCTCCGCCGATGCCTACGGTGATTGGGATATATTCACAGGATCTAGCATGCAACTGTTCCGTTCGTATCCCTTAATGTACTTCTATATTCTTTGCAGAGTTTTTGGCTATTTGTTTGGCTCTTCTCAAAATTCCGAGGTATGGAGCACGGGTTCCTAGCCTTACAGACTGCCTTTCTGCTTTTGCCTCTCTCCATTTACGGTAAACATCTATTGAATCGTTCTATTAGGCTTTTGTTACGCGCACAGTGAGTGAGGTTCGTTTTGTTTGCTGTGCGAGACTGGAACGATTCCACTGCTCGAAGACGGTGTTCAAGTTTCGGTGGTGAAGAAATTCTAGAGGCCCGTGTACTGAACAATGTCAGTGCACGGTAAAGAACACCAGGTGGTCGAACTTTCTGGAGCCCTTCACTAGGGCGCCGTTAAACACCCATAAACCGTAATCCAAACTGTTTTGTATGGGTACCTGGTAATTCACGTGTCGATTTTAGCAAGGCGGCTGATTTATTGGCAAGATCAGCTCTCAGTGTCGTTCTAATGTCCTCTCCATCGCCGAATTCTGTTCGACATCTGTCACTACGAGCGGTTCCAACATAACTCAGCAAGCTTGATTTATCCGTTAGGCAACACCGTGAATTTTCAGCACTTAAAATACCATATGAATATGCGGTAGTGTAAATCAAGCCTGTGTGAGGTAGGTGTCAATGAAGCTTCTGCGCTGCAGAATCTCTCACCTAAATTGCTATTTATGCAGATGCGGGTTCACTACGAATAACCTTTTTGACTGAAGTGGTGGTGGTATAACACGTTAAATAAAAAAGACTTTATGTGATGCGTTTAACAGGTCCTTGGCCAAAGTAACGAAGGTGTGTTGCAGGTTAATCATCATCATCATCAGCCTGACTATACCCAAGGCAGGAAAAAGGCCTCTCCTATGTCTGTCCAATTAACCCTGTCCTTTGCGAGCTGCGGCCGCCTGTGCCTGCGAACTTCTAATATAATCCGCCCACCTAACCTTCTGCCTCCCCCTGCTACGCTTGCCATCCCTTGCAATCCACTCCGTTACCCTAAGGACCAACGGTTATCTTGCCTTCGCATCACATGCCCTGCCCCCGTCCATTTCTTCTTCTTGATTTTGACTAGGACGTCATAAACCGCGTTTGTTCCCTTCCGGGAACAAACCCCGGCACTCATGTGGAGAAGTTTAAACAATAGAACATTATCGCCTCTATTCGCGGTGGTTAGCACTTAAGAGAAAGCAGTATTTGGAGTTTCCTCTTTCGTGGTTAGGACTCCCTCTGTCGTTTCCAGTTATCTCGCTCGGTGCGAGCGTCAGGGTATTCTCGTTAAGTAGTGTTTGCGGCTACCTTCATGATTACAATATTTCAACTGGTAGCTTCCTTTGTTAACTTTGTACAGAAGTCTTCTGAATGTCCAAAAATGCATTTTTTATATTCCTGGTACACCAAATTTGTTTATTTTTTTAAATTTTCCAATAGCTATTAGTATATTGTTCTGCTTTCAGTCATTCCGCTCTTCTAATTCACCGCCTCACGCCTTTTTTCCCGTGCAGATATTTCCTTTGCATTCACAGCTGTAACTTGGAAAAATCCCCGAGTGATCATGTGCCACGTTTACTGAGGTAAACAACGACAACAACAACAACATAGTGTCAGAGGCGTGCAGTTTAACACACGAAGCGAATGTCTGCGCTGATGGCAGAGTGAGCTAATGCAGTGGCAAGAGAAGCTAATCTGTTCGCGCAGAGAAAGTTAATTTTTTTTAAGTGTTTTGAAAGACTTCTGTATGGACGAATGTCCTGTTTTTGTGATAAATAAAACAAGCTAATGTCGTGTCAACATGGTTTTATTAAGAACATTTCGACAGAGAAAGCACTTCTAACCCAAAAAGAACTAATTTTAAGGTCCTCTTAACAGAAAATTCTTACATCAGGCATTTTCGGTCAGTTTTCAAAAGCGTTTGATCGAATCAATCAAAAAACAATGTTGACCAAATTCCAACGCTATGGTTGGATCCTACCTCACTTGCTGTGTTCAACTAGTGAGAGTAACCAACGATTTGTGAAATTTCAAACTCCCCTCCTCTGGCGTTCCGCCGGGAGGCGTTTTGGGGCCCTTGCTTTTCTTCCTTTATGTCAATGACCTCGTCTGCATAAGTACGATCCCAAGTTTTGAAATTTACGCAGACCACACCAGTCAATTCTTCAAAGCCGCGCATATACAAGATCTTAAACAGCAAGGTATAGATTGTGTACACGTACTTTATGAATGGTCTGAATGCAATTGGCTAATTATAAACACCGAAGAAAACCAAAGTTTTACTTTCTAACCATCATAATATGCTTATTTCTTATCCACCACTTTCACTAAGCATTGGTTCATCGCTAATTCAAATAGTTCATGCGGTTAAAAGTCTAGGAGTGCTTTTTAATGAAAACGACATGGAGTAAGGACGTGGAAATGGTCGGTGACAAATTGTTGACAGTTGTTGGTGTCTTACCTCGAATGCAATATTATTCACCGCAGCGTATGATGCCCAAGTTATACAATGTACTCTTTTCTTCTGTTCTTAATTATTATTACTTGCTGTGGAGTACCACGTCTTTTACTACTATTAAACAGCTGCATCTACTTAAGAAGAGAATTTTGTGCTCCGTGGTTTTAACGCTCTGAACCTATCCTTCCGTCTCTTGGCATCACCCCCGTTCCCCAACTGTATGACACCATACTTATACGGACTTACAAGACTAGTATTTTAAAACATAGCTGATTCATAACTCTGCTGCCCCTTTACAAGCGAAAAAAGAGAAGTATTCTACTCGCGCTTTTTCCATATTAACGGTGCCTAAAATTCTAACGAGTTATGGTCGCCAAATGTTGCGCTATGCTCTTCCTCATTTGCTAAATAATGCATCAGATTGATGCATACCTGGGCCTTACCGACAATGTTGTGTCACTGTGATTTGTACTGGCTTTTTTATTAATGTTACTTTTTGTGTTCACGTGGTGTTTTATGCCATATTCAGATGTAAATCCTATTATTGCAACATATATGACTGTTTATGCCAACGCAACTAATATTATAATGAATTGTTCGTGTATACTGCCGAAAACTCTTTGTAGGGTGCGTCGACCTCTGTCAAGTCTCTGTACACTGGTCGCCAGTGTAGCGCCTGACGGTGGTCGCTGAGTTTTCTCTCTGGCGAGTCACCTATGCTCTCACATAAAACGGCAAACAATATGATCACAGACACCAGTCGTAAATTCGTCATATGATAGCCACCCTTTATTCATTTCATGAATGCCGTCTACTCCTGCCTCAACAACCAAAACTACTAGGCAATGATTTTGCATTGCGACCTGAAATATATGATTTGGCTCCAGAATACGGTTTTGTGATGAATCTCCAGAAGGGAACAAATTTGAGGAGAAGATAAGTTTTTCAAATTCGGTATTGAACTTTACAAAAGGCCACGTTGTTAAACGTCGAAGGGCAGTATTAGATGTATAAATGCACCTCTCAGAGGGTGACCGAAATGATCATGTGCATGTCCTTCTGACAACTTGCCTCGACATTGCACTTCTCGTAATATGAAAGGGGCAACTTTGAAACTGTGAAAGGTGTAGCATTGTACATGCTGGATGCCTTATGTTTACTGTATTTGGAAAGAGGTAAGCTTGGCGAGTTCCCACTCACACATCGCCGAAGCGGCGGCACAGAAAAAAAATTCCCTGAAGGAATCTTCGCCCACATGTTTATTTGATTTATTTATTTTTTATATATACTGGAGCTCCTTTCGGAACTACAGGAGTGGGAGGTGTACGTAGAAAATTCAAAATAAGTCATACAATGCAATGCAACAAACAAGAAAACACGAATTTCACGAAGCAGAAATTTAGTTACAATTTAAGAGGTCAGTGAAATGGTGAATATAATTGGCCATTGCGTCAATTAATTCATGTAAAGGAAGGATGTGGAATGAGCCAGGGAGCATATTCTAAGCCTCGATGGTACATTGAAAAAATTATTTAAATTCATTGGTAGGAGCATAATAAGGGACGAGGTTAAGTTCATGGAAATGTCTTGTGGGGGTGGGTTGAGAAGGAATAATACAACTGGCACCTGAAAGTCGATAATTACCATGTGTAACACAATACAGAAATTTCAAACAACCTAAATGGCGGCACCTTCATAACGTAGATGGTTGTAACGTAGGAAGGGCGGAAGTTGGCGAAAAATTGCGCCGATACTGTAGACAAATAAAGCGGACTGCTTTTTTCTCAAAAATTTCGATCTTGGTAATGTCATTCAATTTGTGAGGGCTCCATATAACGCAGGCGTATTCAAGTATGGCACGGATTGATGATTGATTCATTATTAAGTTCACTTCTTTTGGAGCTGCAGCTAAAGTACGTCTTAAATATCCTAGTTTCATTAGGGCTTTGCTGCAGATGAATTTAATATGCTTCGACCAAGATAGGTTAGAAGTAAAAATAAGACCTAAGTACTTATATTCGAACACCCATTCTAGTGAAAACCTATCAGATGAATAGGTGAAAACAGAGGGCGAAAACCTGTTAGAAAATCTCATTACTACCGATTTACAAAAATTAATGCTCATTTGCCAGTAAATATACCAATCACAAAATGTATTAAGTGATTTGTTAAGACGATAATGATCCTCAGCGGAATGAATGATGTCATAGAGAACACAGTCGCCGGCCTAGATGCGAATTTTAGAAGTGATTTTATTCGGCAGGTCTTTAATGTAATGTAAAAAGAGTAAAGGTCCTAAGACGGAACCTTGAGGCACAAAGGAGGAGACCGGGGCCAGAAATGATTCGCCTGAAATGAATCGCACGTACTGAGAAGGAAATTGGATATCCAGTTTACTAAACACAGGATTTTAATGTGAGGTTTAGTTTGAAGAAAAGTTTAGAATGAATTACAGTATCGAACGCCTTAGACAAGTCAATATATATTGCTCCAAATTCATTACCACAATCTAAGCTAGAAGAAATGTTATGTTCAGATCAATGTGATATTGTGCTGAACCCTCGTCTGCAGCTATGTTGAACACTAGATATAATGTTGTTTGTTTCTAAAAACTCTGTGATAGGTTTGCGAATGATCTGTTTCAACATTTTGTATGATATCAGAGACCGTTAGCGATATGATGCCTATAGTTGCACAGAAGGTGTTTGTCACCATATTTGAATAAAGGGAGCACTTTCGCCAACTTCCAAGACCTAGGCACAGTACCAGATGTAAGTGAATTATAGTGTGCAAATAACGAGCTTTCTATAGTGAATAACAAACTAAAAATTCATTAGGGTATGCCATCAGGGCCATCGTATTTTTTAGTGTTCAAGCCTAAATTAAGATTTAAGACTCCCTCCAGAGAAAGTTCGATATTACTAATTGAAGGAGAAATACCAGAAAACGACGGTAAAATAATATTAGAAAGCATAAAACCGGATTAAAATAAGGTGTTAAAAGCGCGTGAAATTTTCTTAGGACACTGAATTACCTTATCTTTTCTTATGAACACGTTGGACGGAGAGGCCTTTGGCAAAAGCAGTGGACCAAAATTTTCATGGTTATTGGGTAGAAAGTTTTTACCTCAGTGCGAAATAAGTGTTTTGCCGACTTTATTGATGCGGAATGTACTTCATTTGCTTGCTTAAAACGAAGAATGCTCCCTGTATTTCTTGTTGATTTCGGACGGCTAAGTCATTTCACCCGGCGAGACAAGTGTAAAATGTCACGATTTATCCATGGCAGTTTGGGATTTTTCTTGTTTTCCTTACGTGGCACAAACTGATCGATACATGTTTTAACAGTCTTCTCAAAACACTTAACAAGGGCATTTATATCATTTGAAGAACTCGACAGTAAGAAATCATCAAAGCAATCAGCCATATAGTCACTGATTGAAACATTCCCTGCTTTGCTAAAATTGCGAAAAGAGGTAACAACAAACTGTGGTTTAGAAATGGCACATGTGATAGAGACAAGAATTTCTTTTTGATCAGAAATGCCATCAATAATTTCATATTTATAACAATTATTAATTACATCCGAAAATAGAAAAACTAAATCTAGAAGTGCATCATTCCGAGTAGCTTCATTATTAACCAGGGTAAGCCCGGAGGTTGGCGAAAAGTTAAGCAGCTGTCTACATACGCTTGTTGCTCTACTAGAATACTGCATAGACGGCGAATGAATGTTGGTGCATTAAAATCACCCACACAGATAAAATTAGCAGAACTAAAGTTATTTTTGAACATTAACTGAGTGGGGCTGTGAAGGTTATCAATAATGGAGCCAGGAGGATGGTAAAAGGCGCATGTGACTACTGAGTATTTAGCCATAATGAGCCTGCACCAAAGAGATTCAGTATCTGCAGGACTAGGAAAAAGAGTAACCTTAATGTCGTCTCTGATGAGGACAGCAACGCATCCACCTCTACCAGATTGCGCGACATAACCAGGAGGACTGAATTCTGTGCCTTTTACGGCCTCATGTAACATGTTTCGGTGACGCAAACCACTTCAGGAGAGTATACGGAAATGAGAGCAAAGATGGTCGGACGAATTATTAACGACACTTCTTGCAATGAGATTTGAAAGGTAATATGATTTAAAGTTTTGGAGTTCAGTCAGCGCGGGGTAATACTAGGAGAATGCTGATTGGCTCAGAAAGATGAAGCTGCAGACAAAGGTACTTGGTTCACTGAGGAGGTTGCAGCAGTCGACAAAAGTACTTGAGTTGTACGAGCTTGATTAGGGGTATCATGTTTTGCCATAACTAAAGAATTAAACGTATATGCCCAGTTGTAGCCAATGTTGTAATGAAGACATCTTCATAATGAAAAGAAAAAAAATGAGCCGTAGTTTCAAAAAAAAAGCCGAGGCTCTCCAAAGATCCTGCCTGATTTTACGAACCCGTAAGTTAATGTCTTCTTAATACTGATTTCTCAACTTTTGAGTGTGGACATATTATTCATTACTGTAATTTTCCCCGGAAATCTAAAAGCCTAAGAATAACAGGTTGGGGTGGCCCGTTGCGACTAAAGCGCAGAGTATGACAACATTGAATATGAGGACAAGGGATGTTTAGTTTGTCACCAATTAGTTGAGAGACATTAGCTAACAGTGGATCACTGTAGAGTATGACAACATTGAATATGAGGACAAGGGATGTTTAGTTTGTCACCAATTAGTTGAGAGACATTAGCTAACAGTGGATCACTGTTTTCTTCGCCATCTTTTAGACAGTCCATACAGGATAATGTTGTCGTGCCTTGATGTATTTTTTAAATCATCAATCATTTTGAGCAAGTCAGATAAAACACCCGCCATGGAAGAAATTTAGGAACGCAGGGCTTCACATCTTGAAATAGGCTCATAGCCTCGAAGTAATTCTAGGGCAGACACATGCAATTCTACTGCCTCATATCGGGCATGAAACTGCTGCTTGATGTCTGCTATATGTTGTGCGATTTAGTTTGGATTTTTAAGTAATTCAGAAAACATAGATTGAAGACGTGGGCTTTCAGGGTTCTCGTGTTCGTCAACTGAGGAACCAGGCGCGCACATTTTGCAACGGGTAGGATTGTCCGGACCTGGGTTCACTTCCACGTCACCACTTAGCAAAAGTCTGCTAAGGCAGTACAATGCATTTGAACAAGAAAAAAGGACACTTTGTGGGTATGGAAGCAGCAGCAAGAAGCGATCGTCAGAGCAAACGCAATGTGCATAAGGTAGCAGTCCTGCGCAAGAAAGAAGCAGCGGTTGAACATCGTGCTGTTGCCGCTACCCCCAAGCCAACTGAAGAAGTTGCCCGAGGCGAGCGCTTTTAAAGTCCAGTCGTGTTATGTCACGACGTCGTAGCTAACGGTGATTGGTTCCTCGATGCAGAAACCATGCCATATAGAAGATTGCGGAACATTTACGGAGACACCTACATCTAGGCTATCGCACTGCTAGGCGATAGGATTGTCCAGGCTCACAATGATGGCAGCATCCATGTGCGCCACGTTTGAAAAAGGCGCCGCTGATGGCGAAGCAATTGTAGCAATCATAGCAATATTCACACTAAAAGCACGTATGTCCAACATTCTCGACGACAAATGTTTAAAATTCGAAAATTGTCAGATATAATTATGTAAATATTGAAGTTATTGCCCATTTGTCTTAAATGTTCCATAATCTTTCTTATAAAGTGTTTCCATCGATCGTATAGAAAAACTAAGACTGCCATAGAAAACCAAAGGGGGATGTTTTTGGCAATAGCAAAAACGTTAATAGAAAAAAATGCAAGACTGCCGTTTGGTCATCTGCGTACATTCATTCATTCATTCATTCATTCATTCATTCATTCATTCATTTCTTGTTCTCACTATACGGCGGAAAAGGAGCGAAACGGAAACCTGTTCTCGGCCCCCTTAGCAGGCACTGATAGCAGCGCAAAATACTCGAAAAACTAAACACAACATACTAAGACGCCACTAGCTTCGCCACGTGTAAAACAAAATATACAGTAGAAATGAAAACATATTATAGGATACAGACAAACGACTTAAAATACATTACATCACATAGCGTAAATTTAGGTCATAATACACAGTACATGAAATGGCAATGAGATCTGAAATTTTTAGAATAGCAATCTCAATACTCCTGTCTTTATGGTCATTTCACAAGCCTGGTAACATATCGTGAAGCATTTGTCGACCGTACATAGTGCGGCTAGTTGAAATTTTACAACACTGTGTTGACTTGGAGGCGTAGACTGAATCAGCTGAAGCATAGCCTGGAAATGTCGCTAAGTCTATTGTTTCCCCGCTTTTTACTAATATAATATTCTCGTGACAACCTATACGTGTACTGATCAGTAACCCTGAGTATACTGAACCATTTAAAAAGCCTGTGAGATAAACTGAATACGGTACGTTACGAATAATTCGTAAAACTTCCTTTTTCATTTATTAGTAGCTGCTTTAGATTACCATCTGTGGTTGTGCCTCACACTAGAAATTATTAATATAGATAGGATGCGAGCAGTGATATATATATATATATATATATATATATATATATATATATATATATATATATATATATATATATATATATATATATATATATATATATATATATATATATATATATATATTGTGAGCACTTTATGCGCCTTCGTTGTCGTCGCCTCTCTCGCTGCGATTTCATTCTCTTTCACCTGTAAATTCTCATCATCATCGCTTGGGGCTGTTTGCTGGGAGCACGTCTGCGGCAGCGGGTGAGAATAAACGTCTTCCGTGCAGTCTTCCCTTAAACGTAGTGGAGGTGCGGGATGAGCACGACGAGGACAACCGGGAGTGTGTCCAACGTGCAGGAACAAGGAGTGCCTTTGGGTAACACTAGAGGTTCACGGGAAGTGTTCAATTCAGCGACGACAGCTGATCCATTTTCAAACCAAACCAGGCTAGGCGACAAGGAAAGTCTCCTGATCAGATGTCGACCAGAAGGCGCGATGAAGACATCCCCATGGACGATGGTATCGGAAGTAAGCCTGACAGTATCTTGACTCCCAGCGGGCAAGACCGAATCAGCAGCGGCAATAAGGCGATGGGAGTGCTCGAGGACTTCAGATGATGGGTCGCTCTCGGTCATGAGCTCGATGCCGTCACGGCATGAAATAAAAGCACTTGCGGAAGACAAGAAATCCCAGCCAAAAATCATAAGACAAGCGCAAGGAGAAAGCACAGAAAATTGCACATGGTGACGGAAACCGTCAATAGAAACCCGGACAGCGCACTTAGCGGATGGGCGAATGATGAGGTCATTAGCTCGACGCAGTGGAGGCCCATCGTGAAGCGTTTTCACCTTCCGCAAGCGAGAACATGTCCGCGTGAATAGCAGAAACTGCAGCGCCCGTGTCAATCAAAGCCTCTAACTGTAAACATTCAACCCACAATGAAATCATATTGGACGGGCTCTCCGGAGGTATTTGTAGGTTTTTAAAGCATGCAGCTTTCATTCCCAAACAGCACTAGCTAGTTTTCTGAGCGAAGGTCAGGCGTTGTAGAAGCCGGCCGTAGCGGAGAGGAAGAGCGGCGGTACGGCGAAGGGGATAGAGCTATGGTGGGCCGATAACCACGAGGCGGAGCAGAGCTGGGGAAGGTGAAGAGGAACGCCCCGAAGAGTCAGTGAAGGAACGGCGTTGATGAGAGGAACCACTAGGAGTGTAGCCGCTTTCGAGGGCTTCATACTCTCGACGTTCGTCTTGAAGGGGCCGATGGCAGAAGCGGGAAATATGGCCCCGGAAGCCACAATAATAACAAATCGGGCGGCTGGAGCGCCAGGGCGAGTAAACGGTGGCGTTGAGGTTGGAGGTACCAGAGCTGTGAAATGGTTGCGTGGCGGCGCTGGCGTTAGAGGCGGACAAAATACAGGTGGCATGGCAGCGACCTGAGCGTACGTGGGTGCAGGGCGAATAGTAAGGGTATCTGGTGCCAGAGAGCAGGTCACTGACGCCAACTCTTCTTTGATGACGCTCCAAAGGCCAGCATAAGAAGAGGAGGAAGAAGGAGGCACCGGTGCGGTAAGGCACGGAGAACCGTGTGAGAGTAGGTCCTCACGAATGAGCGCAAAAATTATTACACGCAGGTCGGAGTCGGCGGGCAAAAGAGGCAGCCGGGTCAGGTTGTCAACGGATGGATTGCAGCTGATCGAGGCGCTGGCAGGTCGCGCTGATGGCATCGACGGACGTAGGGTTTTGGACAGCAAGGGCATTGAACGCCAGAGAGCCGATACCCTTAAGAACGAGGCGAACACGGTCAGCCTCGGTCAAGGTAGCACTGACACGCCGGCAGAGAGCAAGGACATCCTCAATATACGAAGTGTACAACTCGGTAGAGCGCAGGATGCAGTCAGCGAGCTTCTTCTTGGCTACTTCAGACCGAACAGCGGGAGAGCCAAAAATCTGTCGCAACTGATGCTTGAAACTTGCCCAGTCTGGAATATCCGTCTCATGATTTAAACCCTGTGCGTGCGACGTCAGTCAAATAGAAGGACACATTCAGGAGTGTAAGGGAGTCGTCCCAGTGGTTAAACGAACTCACACGGTCGTAGTGGTCAAGCCAGTCTTCGACGCCGTCGCCGCGGAAGCTAGCAAACATCTAGGGGTCGCGTTGACGGCTGCTCATGGTCCAAGTTGCGGGGCAGCAGACGGCGAGGGGGAAAAACCCTTGACTTCGGCGTTCTCCTCTTGGGACATGACGGTTACAGTCCACAAGCGGTGACAGGAACGCGGCTCCAAGGAGAAGCGGGGAAAGAGGATACGGGGATCCAAGGCTCACCTCCACCACGTGTAACTTTACTCTTTCAGGTAAAAATAAAGGTTTCGCTTTATTATTCCGATCGCCCTGCTTAGTTTGCTCGGAACAAAATTGACATGATCATTCTACTGTAAATGATTCGAAAAATGTAAACCAAGAACGTTACCCGCCGCGGCGGCTCAGAGGTTAGGGCGCTCGACTACTGATCCGGAGTTCCCGGGTTCGAACCCAACCGCGGGGGTGGCTGTTTTATGGAGGCAAAACGGTAAGGCGCCCGTGTGCTGTGCGATGTCAGTGCACGTTAAAGATCCCCAGGTGGTCGAAATTATTCTGGAGCTCTCCACTACGGCACCACTTTCTTCCTTTCACCCCCTCTTTTATACCTTCCCTTACGGTGTGGTTCAGGTGTCCGCCGATATATGAGACAGATACTGCGCCATTTCCCTTCCTCTAAAACCAATTAATATTATTATTATGAACGTTAACGCAGAGCATAATTTCAATCTTACATTTAAATACGATATCCTCAATTTCTCAGGTTGCTTACCTCTGGGTTGAAAAGTTATTGCTTTTGTTTTCTTAGTATTTACTTTCAAATGGCTATTTGTCGTCCACAATTCTAATGCTGTCAAGGCATGTTTTGCCTTTACAATAGCATCATTGACATTAGACGACGTTGTAAATGGACTGCTATCAGCATACGGGATAAATTTAGCTTCTGTCGAGAGATGAACTGAATCGCTTCAATACCGGATAAAGAGAAACGGGCCCTACTGTACGCTTAGCCAAAATACTGCCTTGTCGGACCCCGGATAGTATTTGTTTCTTGCTTGATACCAAGTTAATAACGGAGACAACGGATACCTATGTGAGAGGTACCTTTTTTATTAAAGTCAGCGGAAGCTCACCGGTGCGATAATGATCTAACTATTATAAAAGAATGTTATGATAGATATAGTCAAATTCCTGAGTGCAGTCTACAAATATGCCTACGGCAAAATGTTTTATTTCAAAAATTGTGCAAAATATACTTCTTTTGCTCCAACAGTGCAAGTTCTGTATATCGGTTCTTTTGAAAACTGTACTTTGATTTCGTTATAAAGCCGTGTTTATTGAAAAAGTCTACAATCGGTTATGAATTATTTTTCTACGTCTTTAGAGAATAAAGGGAGAATTGATATGGGCCTATAGTTATTCACTTGGTGCCTGGCACCCTTTTTTTATGCAGGTATGACACGTGCTACTTGCGTTTAAGACAGAAATAAACCTGACGATGTCCAAAGATTACAAACATGAGCAAGCACAGGGCCTAAATTAATGACGTATTTAACAGGTTTGATCTGGACACCATTTGGCATCACAGGCATGACAATTTTTGTGACTCAAAAATATTGACTGCACTTGGTATATTCATTTGTAGATTGCACTTCGTATATAGCCCTCCTTATATTGATTGTTATAGTGAAATATTGCATTATATAAAAAATTGTGTTCATAAATGGTTTCCCATTAAAAAGTGATTTTGTCCATGATTGTGGGGTAAGAAACATAATCAGTAACCTCTGCTCTCGCATAGGTTGCTCTTGCAGAGACTACTGCTCAAGGAACAAAGCAGCGGGATTCCGCCGCTTTTCAGGCTATAAAAGGAAAACTTTGATGCCAGCGCCAGCCAACTGCCAAGCGCGCTTTTTTAAGAGAGAAGTGCATTCATACAGTCCATAACATAGCGCTATAAGTGCTAGAGAGCGGTCCTGGAGTTGCGTCATTGTTTGCGTCCTGTATATTTTATTGACGGCGTCTGCACAGTTAAAAACTAGGTGAGAATAAATCATGTAAAATGTTAAGCACGTGTATGTTCCTAAAGCCAATAATATGTACAAATGATAGTGACATGCAGTGACCAACATGACATATATTGTGACATGATAGTGACCAACACGGTAAACCATCAGGTACCTAGCTTTATTACGGTGCACGCATACCAGCTGTAGCCACGCTTGTCGTGGTGGCTGGAATCCCATGATTGTTACCCAGATTCCCAAATTGGTTTCCGCCCAAAAATTGGAACGGAGGACGGCCTTGCTACTTTGGCTGCTGACGTGCTTGACCACTCTCCGCAGAGTCACCTTGTACGAACCGTAATCGCTACAGACATAACAAAGGCATATGATAACTCCTTCACTCTGCCATTCTTGCCTCCCTTCAATCTCTTGGTCTCCCTCACCGGTTGCTCCTCTCCATTCACGCCTTGTTAGCAAATCGAACCTTCAGCGTGCGTGTCCACGGAAAGCCCTTTGGTAACTTCACTTCCAATAGAGGAGTGCCGCAGGGCTCCGTTCTCACCCCCACATTATTTAATGTGGCTTTAATTCCCCTTATTCTAGCCCGAGAGTCCATCCCTTCTATCCGCGTGCTTGCGTATGCCGATTATATAACCTTGTGGTGCTGTCATCCAGATGCGTCTATTTATCAGTCGGTCCTTCAACACGCGCGGCATGTATTGACATCTCGCCTCCAACCTCTGGGTTAACGCTCTCTCCTACTAAATCATGTTTCATTCGAATTGGAAATAAAGCCGGCTTACGGAAAGCTCCCCCTTTAAATTTTACGGTACATAATTCTCTGATTCCTCAGGTAGAAACTGTTCGCATTCTTGGTCTTCTCCTCCATACATCTGGGAGTGGCACCCCGTGGCTGACAGCCACCCGTAAATCGACTCACGCTACTCTAGGTCTGATTCGTCGCATAGCTATGCGCTCTGGTGGCGCACGTGCTCATACGGCCCGCCAGCTTGTGCGCTCTATCCTTCAGCCGCGGATAGTATATCAGGCACAATTTCAACGTCTCATCCGCAGACAGTGTGACTGACTTGAAGCTATCCATCGTGAGGCTATGCGCGTCATAACATATCTGCCTCGTTTAACACCCATACCAGTGCTACAGGAGTTCGTCCAACTTAATACACTCAGTGAAATCATCGACCAACGGGTGGCAAATGGAGCTCGGAAACAGTCTCTCAAACTTCATCGTTTAAAGACACTTCCACCGTGGTCCTATTGCCAGCTCACTGACAATCGCCCCACTGTTTCCCCGTCGGTATCAGCAGCGTATCTGCCTGAAGGGTGCATATTATACACGGATACATCACATTCTGCAGAGAGGGGAGTTACTGCTCTGTATAGTCCATCTCATCCGCATCTCCACTCTCGCGCGACGTATACTGCGGATACGTGTACTCCCCTGGCATTGGAACTTCAAGCCATTTATAATGCCATTGCTTCCCTTCCGCTCGTTCCAACATTCAATACAGTTCATATTTACACCGACTCCCGCGCCGCCCTTGAACAGCTTAAGGCTGTTCGACGGACGTTCCAGATTTCACAATCAATGCATGTGATCTGCGCAAAGTATCCATGTCCTGTGCGCATACACTGGATTCGCGGCCATGCCCAGGATCCACATAACATTCAAGCGGATGCTATGACTCATCTTCTTACATTAGACGATCCGCCACTTTCCCCTCTTCCCCCAGATCCGTTCCTGTCCCATGTTTCCGATTCCGAAGTTCTGCGCCAGCGAACACGCGCTCTAATTCCTCCGTGTTCGCACCCTCTCCCCCGTAGTCTTACTCGGCAGGAGGAGGTACCCGTGCGCCGGATTCGGGCAGGGGCGGCTCTGACACCATCTGTCCGTCATCGGTGGCGTGCCAAAGATCTGCCAGCACTTGAGAGGTGCCCTCACTGTAGCGCTGCACCGGACATATGTGATGTGCGGCACTTGTGGACGTGCCCAGCGACGGCTGCTATCAGAAAACGGCTCCACAAGGAGGTGGGTCTGCGGTGGAACCACGAAAGTGACTACGTGAAGTGGACAATGGACAACCATTTCATTAGCAACCTCTGCGATTACCTCAGCTCAACGGTTCTTTACTCCTTCTTTTAACTTTCAATCCCGTGCATTCCTCCCCCCCCCCCCTTCCTTTTTTCAACTTATGCCTCATGGCACACTTCTCGAATAAAAAAAAAAGCTGTAGCCATCTCCGTTTATTGATTCCGTTTGCATACGAAGGATTCATCACCAACGCAGTTTCTTTTATTCTCTTGCTGGCAGTACTTGCATAACGTAGATCATCAAACAATAATCCTTCTAACACTAACTTTTTTTGGACAGAGGCTGGTGCAGAAATATCAATTTTGAGCTTTTCAAGGTCAGACACCTATTTGTCATTTGTTAACGGTGCACTACGAGATGTCGCGTCAAGTTATGAGCACTTTATTATAACTATCGCATCCGCAACTGAGCCGTTAATATTTAGCTGGAATTTGTTATCCATTAGGCGCAGAATAAAAAAAGGTACCTAGGGTGAGCTTTTAAAACAGATTTGTGCAATGGCCGTAATTTGGTCGGATGTGGGACTATCCGATTTCTTAAGAGACTTTTTGGGTACTAAAGTAGGAGAGATTGCTTTACGCTAGAATTATTGTGGAATTTTCTTTACCAGCAAGTATTATAAGTTTGTGCAAAGCGTCACGTCTTGGAGGTGATGATAATTTTAGACCTAGAGCTACTCCCGCTTAAGCAACAAAGCTTTTTGAAGCGCTCATTTTAGGACCCTAATACGTTCTATAAGTAGTAGAGCACTTGCCTAGATGTTTTAAGGCGGTACCCTTTAATTGCTCATAATCGCGTCCGTGCGTTACATTTTTTGTCACGTGACCTTTCCGTTTGTTGCATTTTCGGTCACATCACCTTGTCCTTCCGTTTTACATTTTAGGTCACGTGACCCTGTTCGTCCGTTACATTATAGGTCGCGTGACCTCGTCCGTATGTTGCACGCAAGCTCACGTGACCTTGTCACGTGATCACAACCTGCACACTGGACTGTGAGCAAACTGGCCACTGTGGCGGGTGGTGTGATCCGCCGCCAAGCAACAGCTGCGCATGCGCAGCGTGAAGTCACCGCCCAAATTGAAATCAGTGCGATGAGACGCAAACGGATTTCGCCTTCTCTGAGTTAAGAGATATCTAAGTGCCTCCAACAAATTTTTTAACTTGTAAAATGTGTTAATAAATATGCCCGTTGTTATTTAAGAAAAACAGGTAGAAAAAAGGAACGACCCTGTAAGGGCCCCATGGGCAAACAGCACGAATATATCATTAAATAAAATATGTAAATAAATATCAAGTGTTCGACAATGGCTGGACGAACGGATGTGAGGGTGGCGTCACAAACGGAGCCAGGCTCTTGGGGTGCGATCTTGAAGCAAGACGTACGATCTTTGTTACCGTAGGTGTTGATTGTTCCACCGATTTTTTTTCAAACGATTTGTATACGAGTGTTTGGGCTTCCAAACATGATTAAAATGCCTTGTTCAGCGTTTCAAGACTTTATGAATTTTAAATTTTCTGAAGCAAGCGGTAAAGAGACCCCTATAATCCTCAGTGCACGGCGTGAGAAGTATTTCTTAAACTGCGCTTCTCTGCGTGCATATGTACGTTGGCGCAGCTGCTATCAGCGTTAATAAGTGCTTAAAAGCGGTTAATTCTTTTTTCAATCCTAGCCCAGTGAGCCTGCTTCTCAATAACAGTAAAGCTGTTTCAAATTTGGTCTAGCATTATAAGTAGCATTTCGCGACAAAATTTAGCGTCGTCTGACGTCGTACCGACAACCTACACCGACAATCTGCTGGAGCGCAGAAAGGACGAATGTCGAGGCGCCGGAGCTACAGCTTCCCCACAGCTGGACGACGGAGGCGTTTCTACGTCACGGATTGGCCGTCGGGCCGCAAAGGAGGGGAGGAGTAGGCGCTGCGCAGAGAGAGAGAGAGAAAACTTTAATTTCCACCCGTGAAAAGTGAAGGGGGAGAAGGCTACAGCCTAAACCCCCATTCGTTCCCCAAACCGTCGGCCGAATCCCTTGGGACTCGGCGGCGGTCAGGGCGAGACCGATGACTTTGGGTTGTTCTTCTGCTTCGAGGTTGAGCAATAAGGTCTCCCAGGATTGTACATTTCTATTCGGATCATTATAAAAAGGGCAGCTCCAGACCATTTGGACTAGATCATCAATGCTATTGCAGTGCGTACATCTAGGATTAAATACTTGTGGATGCCATTTACTGTACCGTTGAGGGTTTGCAAACACCCCGCTTTGAAATTTCCTCCAGGTGACTTCCTCTTTCCTACTGTGCTGTTTATCTGCGGCTGGATAGGTCTTACGACCGAGCTTACAATGAGAAATGATTTCGTGGAATGCAATGAGTTCGTCACCCCACGGGAGGTGTTTCTCGCGAGTAGGCTGCGTACCTTGCTCCTGCACAGACACTCGGGGTTTGCTACGGGCACAGACAGAGAGAAACCTCCAGAACAACTTGCTGAATAGTCGAAACCGCGTTTCCTCTTGCGTTTCCCTCAGGTGCGGTAGAGTCTCTCTAAAATTTTGTAAGCCTGTATGCTGTGCCAGGAAAGGCGTCAGTAATAATTATTATTATTATATAATTAATTTTATATATATTATAATTATTATTAGTGCGAAAGCCCTAATCCGGAGGTTCTGAGCCTAACAAAATCGCGTCTTGTATGTGCACCTCGGAAGCATAGAAAAAAGACGGAGAAGAAGAAATCACATCAGTGTCCACGAACGGGAGTCGAACGCGCGGCGGCCCGAACATACCAGCTTCAAAGACCGATGCGCGTGACCACTAGGCTATCTCACTGAATTTTGCTTCTTTTTTACCTGCTGTGGCAAGTAGAGAAACATGCCAAACCAGGGCGGTTGGTTTTACGTTAAAACGTATGGGCTTTCATTTTAACTAGAACATTCATCACTTCAGTGACTTCATCACAGAAACCTTGTTTCCTGAAAATGTCATCCAGCTTACATAGATTCTAAGAAAAAAAGCCGCACACAGGGCGGACGTCAGGATCACAATTTATGACTGCCATTCGAGACCGCCAGATCACATGTAAGCCACGAAGAAACAGCACATCACATGGAACTTCTACTTGTTAACAGCAAGAAACCGAATTCGTGTCGGTGTGAGTTTGAGGTTTTTTTAAGGGTACTTTTCCAGACATCCAAGAAGAATAAAGCGTTCCAGCAATCAAGAAATAGATGTCTCACACTCTAAATAGGAGGCAATTTGTCCCCGATTCTAGAAATATGCCTCTCTCTTGTAGTCAAGTTTTGGCAGGCAATATAATGGTATGTGCTTTGAAGAAGAACGTTTTAATTGCCTCTTAAGCCATCATCTTCATAACCCGTTTTGTGATATCTTTATGTATATCTTGGCCTCCGCTGTACAGACCTATACATTGGTCCTGTAAACATGACGACTGCCATGTCCGACTTAAAGTGATTGCGTTTGTCACTGCTGAGCTACTCCATTGAAAATCGCGCTTTCAAAAATCCGCAAGCACTGCTTCTCACAAATTCCCGATAATAGTGAATCTGAGAGAGTTTTTAGAAGAAGCGATTATGTTCGGAAGAGTAGAGGAGAGCCGAAGCTGCTGAAATGTGCGAAGGAAAAGATCGCGTTGGACTTTGAGAAGCATGGGTCATAGGTCGGCTGGCACACGAAAGTCGAATACACTCCGCTAATTTTCCTGATATTCGCTCGATTACAAATCAAAATCTGCAAGGTGTACCAATGTTTGCCAAACAAGAAAAGATTGCAAATGACTGCAAGCGCAAATATCGAGAAACCTCCACCTCTGCGCCTCTTCGACTGCTCTAGTATTTTGCCGGTTGTCGTGTTTCAGTAGGCCGCATTATTTTCATATTCAGGTGTCCAACGATATATGAGACAGATACTGTGCCATTTCCTTTCCCAAAAAAAACCAATTATTAAAACCAATTATTATTTTCATACTGAGCCAAGGGAATCACGAGATAAGTGCATGGACCAAGTGAAAACTTCACAGTTTTGTAAAATTCAGAATGGCCGCTTCTTTCACCATGCCTTAATCAAACAGATTTATCGATCTTAATGCGACAACCTACCACATCACAAAACTTTGGGTCACCTCATTGCATTGCGGACGTTCTCTTAGTCAACGCAAACAACAGTCAAGTCATCAGCATCGCGTAAATTTTAATTTCACGTGGCTGTTGTGTAAGACCTCGTATTTTATCGCTTGTAATTATTTCCGCACAGAAAGATTCAAAATATTGCTCAAATAAAAGTGGGAGGGTGAGCATCACTGGTTTACTGACGTGCAGACTTGGATATTTTAGCCTAATTTCTTGCTACTAAATAAGCTTGTAATGCATACCTTAGAAGTCATGCAGATTTCATTCAAAATGTTATCTCCTACGTTCATGTGTTCCAGAACGAAGAAAATGATATATAAAGGGAAATGTTATTGAATGCCTTTTCCAGATCTGCCTGCAAAATAGCCACTCCTCGATAACTAGCGTCGCAACATTCCAAAATGCTTCGCACAACGTGGATATTAGTGGTGATGCTCCTGCCTTCAATGGAGCAAGAGTGAGAGCGACCCACGATGTCGGAAATAAGGCACTGCAGTAGTTTTATAACGACCTTAATAAAAATTTTGCTATCTGTGCGTGTAACTATAGTCGTCCTATAACCCAATTGGCTCTAAAGATTTAAGGTACTAAGATTCTTCGGTATGAGGTGACATAGCTATCGTTCTGAAGAGTTAATTCACTGAATATTCCTCGTTTTGTTATCTAACTCTTTCCTTTGGATATGTGCTCTAGGCTATCGCCGCAGCCGAACACGCCTCGCGTTGTTGCCTATGTCTTGGTGCCTGAGAAGCGATGGCCGCTGTGCTAAACTGCACCACACTTGTTGTTGTTGCCTTCGTAATATATGGCACATAACTTTCACGCTGCGAATTGAAGAGCCTTGTCTTTATCAACATCAATCTTCTCCGTTCCGTGGCACTGCCCGCTCATCGCCGTGTTTACGTAGCACAAATCACTGCTTTCGCACTGATTAGATTGTAGTAAACATTCTCTGGGTATTTTTTCTTACAAGATTTACAATCAAGAAAAAAATATTTTAGGAAACCAAGGAACCAAGTGGCCATTTTTTCATATGTGCTTCCATTGATTACTGAATGATATTCGTCCTCTTGTTTGCTTTAGGTATTAAATAATTTAGGAATGTACAGAAAAAGCACACCATATGCCGCCGGAGGGAGCCCAGTCGCAGACCTCCGCATGTTCCATTTCTTTCCTTTCATTAATTTCCTCCTTAAGGACCTGAAGGAGATTCACAAGTGCGGTGGGGGGTGGCAGATTAACTCGGTTGAAGTTTATTCAACATGCTTGGAAGAAAAAAAAGAGCAAAATGCAACGCCAAGCAAACAAGTTAAGAAGTTGCAGAGGAGGCAAAAGGTCCGCCTTAAGGTTATGACGCGATAGCATTAATCGGCTAATGCTCATGAATGCAGAATTGGTCTTTCTCTATTGAACATTCATAGATCTCTGGGAGTCCTCATACCACTGGTCTTTCTCTACTGAACATTCATAGATCTCTGGGAGTCCTCATACCACTCTTGGCGCAATGGCACAGCTGTTAGGCAGTGCGCCACTGCCATGCGATAGCCGGTGCTGCCCCCAGTGGGGCTTGTGCGACCCAGGTTGCTCTTCTGGAAAAACCTCTGATGGCCAATCAAAAATTTAACTGGCACCTGCGACGGTGGTCAGTTCGCTCACAGTGCGATAGGCAGGTTGGGATGACGCCATAAGGTCGCGTGACATAGTCTACCGACGTATCTTCCCCAGGAAATTTTCGCTGACAACGCCGCCGCAGCCGATGACGCCCGGTTTTCTGCAGAAGGGTAGCCTTAATGCTATTATGGTAAAAGAAACAGAAATGAAAGCAAAATTGTGCAAATAGATATAAGCGATTTAACTGAAAAGAAGGAAAAAATACTAGAATAGAAACGAAGAGGTGCTGTCCATTCAGGTGGATGATACAATCCCACTTCTTTGTTTAACTCGAAATTTTGTTCTTTTTGTGCATGTTACTATGTATTCAAGCTCGAAAGTCCTTAAGACTATCACGTAAGGGAAGTATGAGCTTTTCATTGCTAGGATGTGGCCAATAAAGCAATGGTAAAGACTGGATATAGCTGAAACGCGAAGATCTTGTTTGAGATGTTGTTAGTAGTTCGTGCATGGACCGCGTGACCGTCTCGTAAAGAACTCCAGTAACGGATGTGCAGCGGTTGCTCTCTGGTATTTCCTGCGCTCCTTGTTTTCGCGTTTTCCTCTAGCGCCATATGGAACCGTAGTGTGAAGCGTGATGCTTTCTATTATACCAGAAGTTTCAAGTTGTCCGTTGTCGGCCGGCGAGCATAGGTACCGATGTGCGAAAAGGTTCCTGTGCTAAGTGAGGCATCACGACTGCGAGCGCTCTGTTGAGAGCTTTGTCAGGGGCTAACTAGTAAGATTGTTAGGTGGCAGTCATGGTCTTCAGCCAACAACTCACGGGGATGTGCTGAATGACGAAATGTCTATTTAGGCCTGCTTGTGCGCTTGCAAAAAAGTTCGTAGGCGCTGATGACGACATGTGCAGTGGACAATCATCGGAATCATAATGCCCGAGTTAGTCGTCGGCGATCAATTTAAGGATGACTCAGAAAGTAGTAGCCAAGGATACAAGTTTTCTTGAAAAGTACAAATTGCGCATAATTCGTTGCGCGTGATTATGAACCTCTGCGAACAAAAGGTTAACCGCTAACAAATATGTGCTGCCAAACTTTCTCCGCTTGGCGAATGAAGGAATAATTATATGCGCGTGCCTCATTAGGGTATATCAGGTGTTTCAGGGAAGCTTGCTACTAATTGTTAAGAATAGCATTTTTGAGGCAAAGGAAAGGTTTCTGAGGCAGATTAATACCAGTTTTGGCGGACTCAAAAAACAGGCGAGTCTTACTATCTAGTAAAGCTATTAACTAAATTTTACTGGCTAACTTTTCAACTATTTCCTAAAGGCTCCTGTCGGTAATATCAGTTTTTAAAATTTAAAAAGCGCGATAACCCCCGCTCCTGCGGCTAAACAACTTCGGGCCATTTCTTGCGCCATTCTGAAACCGTGCGCGAGCACGGAGCGCAGAGCGACGCCCCTGAAATTGTGTCACAGCTTACACCACGTACCATGTACATTCTTTGCCGGCCGCGCTGGAGTCGTGAAGTGTCATGGAGCGGGAAGCGCGTAGGCACATGAACACCTGTGATGGTATTCTAAAACAAGCAAAATCGCAAAAAGCAAGAAACCAAACATAATATTTCTATTTAATTCTGAGAGAAACGCACCCGCGCAAAATCTTGAAAGACTATATTTACCAAGACAACTCATTTACACTGCTAAATTACACACTGTCACATTCCTGTACCTCACTGGCGCATTCGCACACTCGAGCATTCTACATGCACTGAGTCCGCCAGATACGGCAAACGCATTGATATTCGAATCTTCTTGTGTGTTTTTCCCAGGGTCTTGTTGTCAATTGCTTATTCGGCGTTTCTAAGGAATTTACACATGATACTCACGTCCGACGGGGACTCGGCGGCGGCTGTATTGTGATCAGCGCATCGTCAACAAAGGGACCCGTCCCGTTCCTGTCTCCCCTTCTTGCAGCGGATGTCTTTGTATCCGTCGCGCCGTCACCGGCATAAACCGCTTGAAGAAGCTTATACCCCTGTCACACGGCCAGTTTCAATGGCCATCGAGTTGAGGGCCTTCGAAATTTTCAATCGTCATCGAACTCGAAGGAGTTATGTCGCTGCTACACGGCAAATCTCAATGCCCATTGAAATGGTTCTCGTGTCTCACGCTAAGCTTGTGTGGCGCCACAATCGCTACTTTGGATTTTGCAAAATTAACAAAAATATTTGATATATGTATACGAACTGCTTAAATACACGCATACGCGCATGTCGTTTAAAACCCTTTTAATTACACGTACGCGACGGAAAGATGCAGACACTGCTGTAGCCACTCTAATACGAGACGAGCCAAAACCAAGCCAGTCCAACTGCGTCAGAGCGCTGCTTCGTCAAGCATAACACTTGGGAAATCGCCTTGATATCTGAAAAACAAAAGCTATTTGTCTCTTGAAACTTTATGCCAGAGTAAGAATGGGCCGTCGAAGTCATCAGCTGTCGTGGACTAGCGATAGCCGGCCAGGCCCGTGTCCTCCTGAAAGGTCAAGAGAGACTGGACGGACTTGGAAGCGTTGGGGCCGGTGGGCAAGAGGAGGGCATTTGCCGTATCCGAAGGAAGTCCAGGCCCCTGTAGCTTGAAGTCAGGTTTGCTTCGTGGATGGGAGACAGGCCATTCGCGGAGGAGATGGTATGTCGTCTCCTCCGAGTGGCCGCAGCGGGAACAGTACGCAGTGGGGGCCAAACCCTTTCAGTATAGCCTAGATCCGGTCTATATACAGCCAACCCGGAGTCGGAGAAGGAGGGACCTCTGCCGTCTTGGGATCCCTTTGTCCGGCAGGAGTTGCGGGGGTGTCCCTTGGGCAACCCTGGGGTCGGGGTGATCCAAAAGAAGCTGCCACCCTGTGAAAGCTCTGGCAGCATCCAGGGGCACCACTGAAGTGGAGCAGGGTGCAGAGCCTTCATGAGCTGCCTTGGCCAGGGCATCAGCAGCCTCATTGCCCGGGATTCCGACGTGGCAGTGGATCCAGGTAAGGGAGATGCAGCAGCCACGGGAGCATGTGCCGTTGAGTCTCGCGGCTAGCTTTCGGACTATGGGGAGCCGGCTCTGTGGCTCTTGCAGGAGCTGGAGGGCAACCCTGCAGTCGCAAAGGATGGCTGCTGACTGCACGACGGAATGGGGGGCCAGGATGTCGGCAGCCAGGTGGAGGGCCGCCAACTCTGCTGTGGTGGAACGAAATAGAAATTAGATGGCAATATTAGGAATGTACTAACTTCTGTGCGGTGGGAAAAATGGTAGCGGTGTTTGTGTTGTTTGTGTGTTTGTTTACAACATCTCCTTTCCCAAATATTTGGCTGGTCGAGAGAATTGCAGATCTTTGGCTTTCCTTTCCCCGACCATTGGTTAATCAATAATCTTTCCCAATCTCTGATTAATGGGTTGAAACCTCATTTTCCTTTCAGTAACCACTGATTGGGGAGGAGGGTCGCCTGTTACCTTACTGGTTGCTGTCCCCGCTAAGGGCGGAGACAGGGGGGTTAAACGTAAGCGTTCTGGGTTCAACCAGGGCTGAATTCTTTCAATCAACGGTTTAGTCATGTTGTAAATAGTTTTCTCCTTGGTCGTTTCTTCTTGTTTACAGTATGTTGTACATAAATAGTTAGCCTTCTCTTTTCCTCGAGTAACATTTAATAGGCGCAATTAATACACCCTACGTGACACAAACTGGCACACAAAACTAACAAAACTGACACAAACACAAAAATACCAATACTCACGACCCGGGAACACTGCTACCTGCGTTCTACTACTAGCGGTTGGCGTTCGTGCTCACGGCTCGGTGCTGATGCAGCGTTGCGTCGGTCCAGTCGCCGGCGTCGAGGGGTGTTCGAAGTGCTCAGGCTGGCGTCGCTGGAAGCGTCGTTGGCTACGTCGTACAAGCTCCAGGTCCAAGCACCCGTGGAGGTGATACCGGTTATGTTGGCGTTGGGGGCGCCACCCGGATTGGTGGCAGCAGCGCTGGAGACACCTCTGCCTGCAGCAGGTGCTAGCGTCCTCCGTTGACTGCCCAGAACGGGCTCAGGAACGCCAGGAAGTCCACGGAGCGAAGCCGTAGAAGTCGAGCTCACCTTAGCAGTGGCCTGCTTTGCTCTCTTCCAGCCAATGAGTTCCAATCGACCCGCAGGAGCCTCCGCTTCTCTGTTCTTTCCCCCGTGCCGCGCTCTCTCTCGTCCTTTTATTGCCTTTGCGTTGGTACACGTCATCCTTGTAGTTGTACTCCTCTTCTCTTCTCCACTAATCATTTCTTTCCACCTCACCGGATTCTCCTTCTTCATCTTCTTTAGTCTTCGGTTAATCCATGTTATCCTTATCACCATCCTCGTCTTCTTCATCCTCTTTCGTTCATACTTTTATTTCGGGCTCCCTATTATATGTGACACCAGTCGAGTGTGTTTCAGTTCTAATTATAGCTGCGCTCTATAAAATTGTAGGTACAGATATAAGGAAGGTGAAGGTTTTAAACCAGAGGTAAATTTATTTATTGTAACGTACAAAGATAACGTTTACTGAGAAAGACGAGAACACGACAGAGTTGCAGATATTAGTACTTATAAGCAACCTTTACAAAGCTGGTTAATGACTATTGCCTCTAAATAAATGTCCCGTAAAGTGTTTGCTTTCTATTCTAGCGTTTAGCATAAGAAAAAAGTAGGGATTAATCAATGAAAGCTTATTCCTGCTAGGTGATGCCAGCCGAATTCTACCAAATCCACCGTAGTTGCGGCGACTGTGGGCCTCTTTTCGTGACGTCATGGGAGGAGTACTCAGGCCTTATCAAGGTTTCTAGAGGGTGTTGGTTGAACCAGGGCTGAATTCTTCTGATCAACGATTTAGTCACGTTGTAAATAGTTTTCTCCTTGATCGTTTCTTCTTGCTTTATTTATGTTGTAAATAAATGGTTAACCTTTTTCTGTCCTCGAGTACCGTGAATTTTTGCGAGTTACAAACACTTAGTCATCAAGAAACCTCGATTTCATAATCATCAAGGTATTTCCTCTCATCGCCACCTCAAGGAAAAACTCAACTACCTGGAAAAAGTCTTCGAATATTATAGTGCTCGAGGCAATGTGAAGTAGAAGATTCCTAATGTGGTCCCGATGTCAGTGCAACAGTGGCTGTTTCTTGATTTAAAGAAAGTTGCGGCTTTATGATATCTGATATGGGAAGCTAAATCTCAGGGAACGCGACCACCTTAAATTGACAGTATTCGAAGGATCGCAGCAGGAAAATCGGATTCATATGTATTCGTATCGGCGTACCGAGCAGCGTACACCATTATCTAATCTTCTACCACATATTAGAGCAGTACGTGTATTTCCTGTAGAGAAGTTTCCGCCTTGGGCTCCAGTTGAGATCGACAGCAGGATCCACACGCTGTCATTAACCGCCGTGGAACTCTACTCGTCGGCGATCATAGCCTGGAGTAAAAACAAAAAGGTGTTCGTTTGTTTTTCGTCGAGAAATGGTAGCGTGAGGAAAGAAGCGAGGAAATGCCACAGCTAGAAATTTTCTGTTTTCTGCGGTAAAACAAAGATTTTGTGCCCCCTCTTTCCTCTTCAGTGAGACTAACACTTTGCCTTATGGTGATATATCTGCAAAAACCTCCTACCGGCATTGCGTTCACATTTGTGCGCGCGAGCTGACGACTATCAACCTCTTTGTGTACAAGGACCAATGACATCTACTGCGAACGCAATTAAATGTACTATTACATCGCAAATATATGATAATATATGTAGTCACCTCCCTGTTTTACGGTGCCTCTTATATGTACCCCTTAAGAGCATGATTTTTTTACAGTCATTGCAGTGAACCATCGAGTGCTTTAAATTCGCACACAATTCCTGATTTGTCTCTCATAGGCACCTAATTAGAAACGAATCATTAAAAGAGATACAGCTGATACGTGAAAACCGTGTGGAGTGTTAACGTGAATATAAATGGACCAAACACAAAAAGCTTACGTAAACATCGGAGCAAAGTGAGAATTTTAATTGTTGGCTCTTGGCATCATTGGTGCAGCATTTTGAAAGATTTCTAAATCACTTCTCTTAGGATATTTTTTAGCGCGTCAAGCGATTAGCAGTGCACGTCAGCTTGGTATTGGTCCATGCTGGCAGCGCCAGAAAACCAAGGCGAAGATGTGAAAATACTACTTTTTGTTCGTAATGTCTCGAGACTGATTTATTTTCTCCTCTGGAAATGATTCCCCAAAACAAATTATGCGTACGCGTAGCGCCACCTTTTCGGACTAACCTGAGCTATTGATGTTAATTGATGTGGCAGCCGCTTGATAGCACTACGTGTAAAAAAATACGTTCTCACTATTCGTCTGCGCATTCTTCTGTGAGTGAATGTGGAGAGATAGACGTCCACCTCGAACAGCGTGCAAACATAAAATTCTGTATGAAGCTTGACAAGGCAGCCACACAGACGTATGAGCTCCTTCGTAACGCTTACGACAACAAGACATAATCGCGGGTGCGAGTTTTCGAGTGGCACAAGAGATTCGTTTCGAGGGGAACGTCTGTGGAAGACGGCAGAAGGCAGGGGCGCCCTTCAACCTCATGGAACGAAAACAACGTGGCTGGGATCAGAGAAATCATACAGGAAGACAGCACCATTACAGTCTGCATGCTACCATATGCTCTCGACATTAGTAAGACAACGCGCCACCAAATTTTGCGTGAGAACTTGGGGAAAGGAAAGCTTAATGCCAGACTTGTGCCGCACTCTCTCACACAGGACCAGAAGGGCACGCGGGCATCAGTGAGCGCTGATATGCTCTCCGAGGCAGTGAAGGACGCTGCATTCTTCGACGGCATCATTGCTGAAGACGAAACATTGTGTTTTCAAGGCGATCCTCAGAAAAACCTACAGAGCGCCGAATGGCGATCCACAAGCTCTCCGCTGTCGAGAAAAGTGCGGCGGAAAAAGACCAAAACAAAGACGGTGCTGATAGTTTTTTCGATGCCAGAGGTGTCATATACCACCAGTTCGTCCCACAAGGGCAGACGGTGAATCAGGAGTTTTATGTCCGCGTGCTCAAACACATGCGTTATGCACTGTGACGCCGTCGCCCTGACTTATGGGCATCTGGACAATGGAGCCTTCTCCACAATAACGCAAGGCCGCACACTGCTCTAAGCGTAAAAAATTTCGGGCCAAGCACATCACTGTACTTCCCTATCCGCCATAATTGAATGACCTCACCCCATGCGACTTTTTCCTTTTTCCGCGTGAGAAGAGAGCCCTAAAAGGCCGCTGGATAGGGAGCGTGCAGGCCATTAAAGATGCCACGACAAAGGTTCTGACAGCCTTGCCTAAAGAAGCGTTTTCCAATTGTTTACAAGACCTCAAGAAGCGTTGGAAGCTGTGTATAGACTGCAGGGGAGACTATTTCGAAGGGGTGCTGCACAAATGATTTCAATGCTAAACTCATTTTTTTAAAGAATTCGGTCTCGAAACTTTACGGTTAAAAGTTGTACAAGGAACCCGCCTTGTGGTTCAGTGGTTAGTGCACTCGGCAACTGATCTGGAGCTCTTGGGTTCGAACCCAACCGCGGCTGCCGCGTTTCGATGGAGGCGAAAAGCAAAGGGTGCCTGTAGGCTGTGCGATGTCAGTGCACTTGAAAGATCCCCAGGCCGTTGAAATTATCCTAGAAAACTCTACTACGGCACCACTCTCTTCCTTTCTTCTGTCACTCCCTCCTTTACCGCTTTCCTTACGGCATGGTTCGGGTGTACACCGAAATGCGAGACAGGTACTTCACCATTCCATTTCCTCAACACCAAATCTTTTTTCCTAAAATACAAGCGCTACTTGCAGAGCATTGATTTGTGATATAGGCTGCTGCTGCTGACACAGCTCCATACGTTTCCTCATAGCTGCCCTGCTGCAATAACGAACGAAATTGCGCGCATCAAGAAATAGCCAACTGATATAGAAACAGTAAATCAGGAGGTTCCTCAATGCTGTAATTAGTTGTCAATGTTCTTTAATTTGAAAACAATACACTCCGTCTCATACATCAGGTGCAACGAGGTGAATGGTATGGGAGTAGTCCGTACGAAAAAATAAACGGAGGCGTTTTACTCCGCGCTTCTTCTGTGGCCGAGTGGTCTAAGAGAAAGTAGGTAGTTACGTTGACGCCGGAAGTGTCCGCAAAATGTTTCGTCAGAAGTTAGTTCCCTGTGACGTCATCAGGTATTTGACATCATCGATAAAAACACATAATGAGACATTAGAATAAAAATAGAACAATACTATTGGGACCTAGGTTGGAATTGAACTCGGACCCCTGGCGTTCGAGACAGGAACGCTACCACTTCACTATGACACTTCTTTTCTGTATTGCATGGGAGTATACCCACCGTGACAGGCTCCAAGTCCGACTTAACCAAGTCGCATCAACCAACCCGTCATACAAAATCCCACCAGCATCTAGCTGTCACTTTGTCTGCCCATCATGATAACAACAACGACTCAGGCTATGAGAGACACCGTAGAGAAGGGCTCTGGAAATTTCGACCACCCGGGGTTCTTTAACGTGCACTTACATCGCACAGTACACGGGCCTCTATAATTTCGCCTCCATCGAAATTCGACCGCCGCGGTCGGGATCGGATCCGCGTCTTTCGGACCGGCAGCCGAGCGCCGTAACTACTCAGCCAACTCGGCGGCTGTACATCGATTAAAGGGAGCTAGGCAGGAGTTCGATCCTGCGCAGCATATATCCCCCGCACCATAGAGCACTGCGCTCTGAACAGAGACTTCGATGAACGTGGCGGCTCTGCATAGCGATCTGGAGCTGGTCTTCAGCACTTAGTTGTTTCTTCATCAACTTGGTTCACTGTTTTTCTTTTCTTAAATCAGCAAGCCTTCCCTTCCTCATAGCTGTGTTTAAACCACGACTAAGTGCTCATTTACCTGTTGTCTTTGAGGCCACAGTACGCTTTTCCTTACAATTTCTGATCGGCCTACCCACAAGGCAGATGACCGAAATTCCGCCACGAGACATTTGCTTCTTGCACGGTGCACACTTCCACACTTGCATCTGAATAAAGCCGCGTCTAGAGAAAGCACAGTTCTAAAAAACATATACTCAAATTATGTACTGAGGCCTACATGAGTAATCATGAGCATGTTCATTACTTATGTTGCAATGAAGCTAGCACCAAATTTTCTCAAATTACGGCAAATTTTCTCCGAGCTTGGCGTGCAATCGTATCGCCATCCACGACACCCATTGAAAACTCCTATATCGCCCCTCGCGCCGCGCAATGCAATGTACGGCGCTGACTCCCCTTGCAATGTATGGCGCTGGCACAGCTGATGGCGCAAGTGGCGGACTGCTAGCAACTTTCGCACTTATGCACGTAAAGAGAGAAGTGCACCTTGTAATTTTTTTATTTATTTCGATATAAAATTGAAAATTGGGTTTTCAGGAAAAGTAATGACGCAGTAATTAACTCACATATTTCGGTGGACACCCGAACCATGTCGTAAGGGAACGTATAAATGAGGGAGTGAAAGAATAAAGGAAGAGGTGCCGCCTTCAATATAAGCACAAGTTGTATGCTCTAACAATGAGGCCACTAGTTTTTGTAAAATTGAAAATGAAATTATGTTTTGAGGAGAAGAAATGGCGAGTAACTGTCACATCTCCCGGTGTACACTCGAAGCCTGCCGGAAGGTAAAGAACGGAGGTAAAGAAGCACGAGATGACGTTGTGGAGAGTGCTGCTGAAATACTGTAGCCGGCTCCAGCGCCTTTCTCGGCACAAAAAATTGGTTGCATTGAGTGGAGGGCTCCGGTATAACTTCGAACACTTTCGGATACTTAACGTGCATTTAAATCCCACAGCATAGGAATGCAAACGCGCACGTGTGCAGTGAGATGTCAGCGGACGTTGAAGATCCAGAGGTGGCCGAAATTATACCGGAGCCATCCGCTACGGCACTTCTTTCTTCCTTTCTTCTGTCACTCCCTACTTTATTCCTTCTCTTACGAAGCGGTTCGGGTGTCCACCAAGATGTGAAACAATAACTGGGCCATTTTCTTTCCTAAACTAGCACATGAATGGGAAAAGGTGGCCGTGTGCTTTGCGATATGAGTGCAAGTTAAATACATACCCTGAGGGCTTCCAAATTATTCCGGAGTCCTCCTCTACGACACCTCTTTCTCGCCTGCTCTGTCACTCCCTTCTCTCTCCAGCGGCGGCGGAAACCGCCGCTGTTGCACTTGCCATACGACACTGTCGCGCGCAATTGCGCACCCCTCATTTCATCACGGATTCACGACAAGCCTTTCGAAACTTCCTGCGAGGACGCGTCCAAGACACATCGCTTGACTTATGGGCACCCAACCCTTCAAAATTAGGGACACTTTGGTGATCTAAAGTGCGATGAGGGAAAAGCCTTTTGCGCAGTGTTACTGCGCCTGTTTGTCGCTTGGCAGCGCGAGCAAGTTTGGGTGCCAGAGACACGGGAGGGCGTTTGGGTGGCAAGCGCGCAGATCGAAGTTCAGAAGGCGTCTGACGAGATAGTTCGAAATGCTCCTCTCGGACGATCCTGGCGAAAGCAAGTGACGTCAGGCGAATGCGCAGTAGGCAGAAGCGCAGGGGCATCGCCTGCCGTAGTGTTCCGCATGCGCAGTGCACTCAACGTGCCCCGTGTCCAGCAATGGCATACTACACCAAAGTAATTGACTCACAAATTACGGATTAAGTTAGAAATTGACTAATTACTAATTGAGCGACTAATTAACCGATTATCATTACTAACATTGAGGTCTAATTAACTAATTGTTAATCAACTGACTAATTAGCTAATTCAGAGAACTGTTGCCTTCGCATTACATGCCCTGCCCAAGCCCATTTCTTTGTCTTGATTTCCACTAGGATGTCATTAACACGTGTTTGATCTCTCATCCACTCTGCCCGCTTCCGGTCTCTTAAGGTTACACCTATTATTTTGCTTTCCATGGCTCGCTGCGTTGTCCTTAAGTTAAGCTGAATCCTTTTCGTTAGACTCTACGTTTCTGCCCCGCACGTGAGTACCGGTAAAATACAGCTGTTGTACACTTTTCTCTTCAAAGACACCGGTAACCTGCTATTTATGATCTGAGAGAATCTGCCACATGGGGCTTAAACCCATTGTTATACTTCTAGTTATTTCCCTCTAATAATGTGGATCAGATGTCACTACCTGTAATGAGTAGATGTATTCTTTTACCACTTCCAGCTCCTTGCTGCCAATTGTGAACCACTGTTCCTTTGCTAGGCTGTTGAAAATGACTTTCATTTTCTGCATGTTAATTTTAGGCCCACCGTTCTGCTCTGTCTTTCTAACTCATTGATCATGATTTGCAGTTCATCTCCTGAGTGACTCCTATATATCTTCCAGTATTTTTGACGTTCTCCTACACCCTGATTCGTAATGCCTCTATGACTGTTGAGATTTCCAATGAGTCAATTGTTTCTCTTTATCAATGAAGGCTATATATAGGGGTTGGTTATATTCGGTGAATTTATCACCTGGTTGATAGTGTGAATGTGATCTGTTGTGGAATATCCTCTACAAAAGCCTGCCTGATCATTTGGTTGATTGAACTCTAACGTTGCCCTGACTCTATCAGCGATTACCTTAGTAAATACCTTGTAGGCAACAGAGAGAAGGCTGATCGGTCTCTAATTTTTTAAAGTTCATGCGTCTCCTTTCTTAAGAATTTAATTTATGTTTGTGTTCTTCATATCTTTAATTAAAAAAAGGAGATGCCAAGGACTTCAAAACTTGCAGACTGATCAGCTTACTGCCCGTTGTCTGCCGCTCCCTGTCCGTTGCCTATAATCGGTGAATATTTTGTGGCAAGGCATACTACACCATTGATGACGTCATCGAGGACGTCGTCAGTCTGACTGACAGCTATAGAGTGACAGAAACAGGACCGGACACACTAGCGAGCCATGAGCCTGTAAATGCTTTCGCCTTAATAAACCCCACAGGATAACCGGGACCAGTCGTCTACGCTGCTCTACTCTGGACAACCGACGCGCACTCATCAGTCTTGCTCTAGAGGCTCCCAGATTCCAAGGAGTCCTGGCCGACCCCTAGATCTCAGATCTTCGGATCCTTGACTGTTAAATAACGTTTACCAACCAACCAACCACAGGTCACGAGGCAATCGAAAGAAATGAAAGGACCCACGCTTAAGCTCGAGCAGAAATTAAATGATCGGGGCCATCCAGCGTATTTCAATTTATCCCGATTCCCTGCACGGATACGAACAGTGAGTTCCAGTGCCTCCAGCACCGAAAATATCCTCCTCGTCACAAAATATAGACACACAGCACGCAATCTCCTGGCGTCAGATCCAAACGAACTTTCCCTCATCTCTGTAAACCACATCAGGGGCCCAAAACTATACCCTGACACATGCCCATAGTGCCAGGCACGCCCAACTCTCTTCCACATTTCGTGGAATGCGTGGCGAAGCCGAAGCACTTATAGACACAGTACACGTTATTTTAGCGCTGGGAGGAGATGCTGACCAGCAATTGTATAAAGGCCTCAGCAGCCTTATAAAACACGGCCGTCTGACAGCTCAAGCTAAAGGAGCCATTGAATGAGGAGCCTCAAGGAACATTCCCATGCCTGCCTGCCTGCCTGCCTGCCTGCCTGCCTGCCTGCCTTCCTGCCTGCCTGCCAGCCTGCCTGCCAGCCTGCCAGCCTGCATGCCAGCCTGCCTGCCAGCCTGCCTGCCTGCCAGCCAGCCTGCCAGCCAGCCTGCCAGCCTGCCAGCAAGCCTGCCAGCCTGCCAGCCAGCCTGCCAGCCAGCCTGCCAGCCTGCCAGCCTGCCAGCCTGCCAGCCTGCCAGCCAGCCTGCCTGCCTGCCTGCCAGCCTGCCTGCCAGCCTGCCAGCCTGCCTGCCAGCCTGCCTGCCAGACTGCCTGCCTGCCAGCCTGCCTGCCTGCCAGCCAGCTTGCCAGCTTGCCAGCCAGCCAGCCAGCCTGCCAGCCAGCCTGCCTGCCAGCCAGCCTGCCTGCCTGCCAGCCTGCCTGCCAGCCTGCCAGCCAGCCAGCCTGCCAGCCAGCCTGCCAGCCTGCCAGCCTGCCAGCCAGCCAGCCTGCCAGCCTGCCAGCCTGCCAGCCTGCCAGCCTGTCTGCCAGCTTGCCAGCCAGCCTGCCAGCCAGCCAGCCAGCCAGCCAGCCAGCTTGCCAGCCTGCCAGCCAGCCTGCCTGCCAGCCAGCCTGCCTGCCTGCCAGCCTGCCTGCCAGCCTGCCTGCCTGCCAGCCTGCCTGCCTACCAGCCTGCCTGCCTGCCTGCCTGCCTGCCAGCCAGCCAGCCAGCCTGCCAGCCTGCCAGCCAGCCAGCCTGCCTGCCAGCCTGCCTGCCTGCCAGCCTGCCTGCCAGCCTGCCTGCCAGCCTGCCTGCCAGCCTGCCAGCCTTCCTGCCTGCCTGCCAGCCTGCCTGCCAGCCTGCCTGCCAGCCAGCCAGCCAGCCAGCCTGCCAGCCTGCCAGCCAGCCTGCCAGCCAGCCTGCCATCCAGCCTGCCAGCCTGCCAGCCAGCCTGCCAGCCAGCCTGCCAGCCTGCCAGCCAGCCTGCCAGCCAGCCAGCCAGCCTGCCAGCCAGCCAGCCTGCCAGCCAGCCAGCCAGCCAGCCAGCCAGCCTGCCAGCCAGCCTGCCAGCCAGCCAGCCAGCCAGCCTGCCAGCCAGCCTGCCAGCCGGCCAGCCTGCCAGCCAGCCAGCCTGCCAGCCTGCCAGCCTGCCAGCCTGCCAGCCTGCCAGCCTGTCTGCCAGCCTGCCAGCCAGCCTGCCAGCCGGCCAGCCAGCCAGCCAGCCAGCCTGCCAGCCAGCCAGCGAGCTAGCGAGCCAGCCAGCGAGCCAGCCAGCGACCCAGCCAGCGAGCCAGCCTGCCTGCCTGCCTGCCAGCCTGCCTGCCAGCCTGCCTGCCAGCCTGCCTGCCAGCCTGCCTGCTAGCCTGCCTGCCTGCCAGCCTGCCTGCCAGCCTGCCTGCCAGCCTGCCTGCCAGCCTGCCTGCCAGCCTGCCTGCCAGCTTGCCTGCCTGCCAGCCAGCCTGCCAGGCTGCCTGCCTGCCAGCCAGCCTGCCTGCCAGCCAGCCAGCCTGCCAGCCTGCCAGCCTGCCAGCCAGCCTGCCAGCCAGCCTGCCAGCCAGCCTGCCAGCCTGCCAGCCTGCCAGCCAGCCTGCCAGCCAGCCAGCCAGCCAGCCAGCCTGCCAGCCAACCTGCCAGCCAGCCGGCCAGCCAGCCAGCCTGCCAGCCAGCCTGCCAGCCTGCCAGCCAGCCTGCCAGCCAGCCTGCCTGCCAGCCAGCCCGCCAGCCAGCCAGCCAGCCAGCCAGCCTGCCAGCCAGCCAGCGAGCCAGCGAGCCAGCCAGCGAGCCAGCCAGCGAGCCAGCCTGCCTGCCTGCCTGCCAGCCAGCCTGCCAGCAAGCCTGCCAGCCAGCCAGCCTGCCTGCCAGACAGCCAGCCTGTCAGACTGCCTGCCAGCCTGCCTGCCTGTCTGCCAGCCTGCCTGCCTGCCTGCCAGCCTGCTTACCAGCCTCCCTGCCAGCCTGCCAGCCAGCCTGCCAGCCAGCCTGCCAGCCAGCCAGCCTGCCAGCCAGCCTGCCAGCCTGCCAGCCTGCCAGCCTGCCAGCCTGCCAGCCTGCCAGCCAGCCAGCCTGCCAGCCAGCCAGCCTGCCAGCCTGCCTGCCTGCCTGCCAGTTTGTCTGTCAGCCTGCCTGCCTGCCTGCCAGCCTGCCTGTCAGCCTGTCTGCCAGTCTGCCTGCCAGCCTGCCTGCCTGTCTGCCAGCCTGCCTGCCTGCCTGCCTGCCTGCAAGCCTGCCTGCCAGCCTACCTGCCAGCCTCCCTGCCAGCCTGCTAGCCAACCTGCCAGCCAGCCAGCCTGCCAGCCAGCCTGCCAGCCAGCCAGCCTGCCAGCCTGCCAGCCAGCCAGCCAGCCAGCCTGCCAGCCAGCCAGCCTGCCAGCCTGCCTGCCTGCCTGCCAGCCTGCCTGCCTGCCAGCCTGCCAGCCTGCCACCCAGCCAGCCAGCCAGCCTGCCTGCCTGCCAGCCTATCTGCCTGCCAGCCTGCCAGTCTGCCTGCCAGCCTGCCTGCCTGCCTGGAAGGAAGGAAGGAAGGCCTCAGACGTTGCTGGCACATACCCACTACGGGGAAGTGGCCAAGACACAGGCGGTTAATTACTGGATACAGGAAATTTTTTACGGGAAAAGCAGTGGAAATAGTATGTAGTCTGATAGATTGGAAGAGGGAAGGAAAGGGGTCCAGTTAACTTGGAGATCGAAGACGGGACAATTGCTCAATGTGCAGAATAGTACACAATGCCTGTAATGTTGCAATGTCTTACTGACAGAGATCAGGAAAAAGAAATTAGAATGGGAGTCGCTGCGTTTCTTGAAGAAAATTTTGCACAGCAGAGCGCACACTCCTGTCGCTTCGTCCAAGCAAAGAAGCGCCAATGGAAAGAACAACCGCGGAAGACACAGGCAAGCCCAGTTGATGAAATGGAATTTGCAAAAGACGCTTCCTCAAATGAGAAAAGCGGCGGCAGAACCACAGGAAGTGATCTATTGTCTCAGGTTCGGCACAAAAAGGGCACAGTGGGGAAGCTGCCAGGCCAGATCTGTGAAGGTAGAAATTTAGAAGGGGAACCCGGCAACGCAAGCGCGTGAAAGAGACCTCTAGTCTGCGGGAGCGCCAGTCTTTGCTACTCCAAGGATGCAGAAGATGGTGATATTCGGGAGACGATGTAAGAGCCGAGGCAGCAAATTCCTGAAATATTGTGTAGCTGCGAAACCTCACCGCAGCTGTATATGCACACGATGGTAGGACAACAACAATTGGGCCGCTGAGAGAGTCTCTTGCTAAGGAATCTGCAACCTCATTTAAGTGAAAGCCCATGTGACCTGGTACCCAAAGCAACCTTACCGAATTTAGATGCAGCGGAATCAGGAACTTAAAGAGGCGTAATGGCCGAGAGTCGGTGGGCGAGGATAAGGAAGAGCAAATGGACAGAGAGTCTGTCATAACCACGACCTGGGAAACGGTAGATTCTAATTTCCTGCCAGTCTGTCTGCCAGCCTGCCTGCCTGCCTGCCAGCCTGCCTGCCTGCCTGCCTGCCAGCCTGCCTGCCTGCCAGCCTGCCTGCCTGCCTGCCAGCCTGCCAGCCAGCCTGCCAGCCTGCCTGCCAGCCTGCCAGCCAGCCAGCCTGCCAGCCTGCCAGCCAGCCAGCCAGCCAGCCAGCCAGCCTGCCAGCCAGCCTGCCAGCCAGCCTGCCAGCCAGCCAGCCAGCCAGCCTGCCAGCCAGCCTGCCAGCCTGCCAGCCAGCCTGCCAGCCAGCCAGCCAGCCAGCCAGCCTGCCAGCCAGCCAGCGAGCCAGCGAGCCAGCCAGCGAACAAGCCAGCGGGCCAGCCTGCCTGCCTGCCAGCCAGCCTGCCAGCAAGCCTGCCAGCAAGCCTGCCAGCCAGCCTGCCTGCTAGCCAGCCAGCCTATAAGACTGCCTGCCAGCCTGCCAGCCTGCCAGCCGGCCTGCCTGTCAGCCTGCCAGCCTGCCTGCAGCCTGCCAGCCTGCCTGCCAGCCTGCCTGCCTGCCTGCCTGCCAGCCTGCCTGTCAGCCTGTCTGCCAGTCTGCCTGCCAGCCTGCCTGAATGCCTGCCTGCCAGCCTGCCTACCAGCCTCTCTGCCAGCCTGCCAGCCTGCCAGCCAGCCTGCCAGCCTGCCAGCCAGCCTGCCAGCCAGCCTGCCAGCCTGCCAGCCTGCCAGCCTGCCAGCCTGCCAGCCAGCCAGCCTGCCAGCCAGCCAGCCTGCCAGCCAGCCAGCCAGCCAGCCAGCCTGCCAGCCAGCCAGCCAGCCAGCCAGCCAGCCAGCCAGCCTGCCAGCCAGCCTGCCAGCCAGCCTGCCAGCCTGCCAGCCAGCCTGCCAGCCTGCCAGCCTGTCAGCCAGCCTGCCTGCCTGCCAGCCTGCCAACCTGCCTGCCAGCCTGCCTGCCTGCCAGCCTGCCTGCCAGCGTGCCTGCCAGCCTGCCTGCCTGCCAGCCTGCCTGCTAGCCTGCCTGCCTGCCAGCCTGCCTGCCAGCCTGCCTGCCAGCCTGCCTGCCAGCTTGCCAGCCTGCCTGCCAGCCTGCCAGCCTGCCTGCCAGCCTGCCTGCCAGCCTGCCAGCCAGCCTGCCTGCCAGCCTGCCTGCCAGCCAGCCAGCCAGCCAGCCAGCCTGCCAGCCAGCCTGCAGCCTGCCAGCCAGCCTGCCAGCCTGCCAGCCTGTCAGCCTGCCAGCCAGCCATCCAGCCTTCCAGCCAGCCTGCCTGCCTGCCAGCCTGCCAGCCTGCCAGCCTGCCAGCCAGCCTGCCAGCCAGCCTGCCAGCCAGCCTGCCAGCCTGCCAGCCTGCCAGCCTGCCAGCCTGCCAGCCAGCCTGCCAGCCAGCCAGCCAGCCTGCCAGCCAGCCAGCCAGCCAGCCTGCCAGCCAGCCAGCCTGCCAGCCAGCCAGCCTGCCATCCTGCCAGCCTGACAGCCAGCCTGCCAGCCAGCCAGCCAGCCTGCCAGCCAGCCTGCCTGCCTGCCTGCCTGCCAGCCTGCCAGCCTGCCTGCCAGCCTGCCTGCCTGCCTGCCAGCCTGCCTGCCTGCCAGCTTGCCTGCCAGCCTGCCTGCAGCTGCCAGCCTGCCTGCCAGCCTGCCTGCCAGCCTGCCTGCCAGCTTGCCAGCCTGCCTGCCAGCCTGCCAGCCTGCCTGCCTGCCTGCCAGCCTGCCTGCCAGCCTGCCTGCCAGCCTGCCTGCCAGCCAGCCAGCCTGCCAGCCAGCCAGCAAGCCAGCCTGCCAGCCAGCCCGCCAGTCAGCCAGCCTGCCAGCCAGCCAGCGAGCCTGCGAGCCAGCCGGCGAACAAGCCAGCGAGCCAGCCTGCCTGCCTGCCAGCCAGCCTGCCAGCAAGCCTGCCAGCAAGCCTGCCAGCAAGACTGCCAGCCAGCCTGCCTGCTAGCCAGCCAGCCTATAAGACTGCCTGCCAGCCTGCCAGCCAGTCTGCCAGCCTGCCAGCCTGCCAGCCTGCCTGCAGCCTGCCAGCCTGCCTGCCTGCCTGCCTGCCTGCCTGCATGTCTGCCAGCATGCCTGCCAGCCTGCCTGCCTGCCTGCCTGCCAGCCTGCCTTCCAGCCTCTCTGCCAGCCTGCCAGCCAGCCTGCCAGCCAGCCTGCCAGCCAGCCTGCCAGCCTGCCAGCCAGCCTGCCAGCCTGCCAGCCTGCCAGCCTGCCAGCCAGCCTGCCAGCCTGCCAGCCAGCCTGCCAGCCAGCCAGCCTGCCAGCCAGCCTGCCAGCCAGCCAGCCTGCCAGCCAGCCTGCCAGCCAGCCTGCCAGCCATCCCGCCAGCCTGCCAGCCAGCCTGCCAGCCTGCCAGCCTGCCAGCCAGCCTGCCAGCCAGCCAGCCTGCCAGCCAGCCTGCCAGCCAGCCAGCCTGCCAGCCAGCCTGCCAGCCAGCCTGCCTGCCAGCCAGCCTGCCAGCCAGCCAGCCTGCCAGCCTGCCAGCCTGCCAGCCTGCCAGCCTGCCAGCCTGCCAGCCTGCCAGCCTGCCAGCCTGCCTGCCAGCCTGCCTGCCAGCCTGCCTGCCAGCCAGCCAGCCAGCCAGCCAGCCAGCCAGCCTGCCAGCCAGCCAGCCAGCCAGCCAGCCTGCCAGCGTGCCAGCCAGCCTGCCAGCCAGCCTGCCAGCCTGCCAGCCAGCCTGCCAGCCTGCCAGCCTGTCAGCCTGCCAGCCAGCCAGCCAGCCTGCAGCCAGCCTGCCTGCCTGCCAGCCTGCCTGCCTGCCAGCCTGCCTGCCAGCCTGCCTGCCTGCCTGCCAGCCTGCCTGCCAGCCTGCCTGCCAGCCTGCCTGCCTGCCTGCCTGCCAGCCTGCCTGCCTGCCAGCCTGCCTGCCAGCCTGCCTGCTAGCCTGCCTGCCTGCCAGCCTGCCTGCCAGCTTGCCAGCCTGCCTGCCAGCCTGCCAGCCTGCCTGCCTGCCAGCCTGCCAGCCGACCAGCCTGCCAGCCTGCCTGCCTGCCAGCCTACCTGCCTGCCTGTCTGCCAGCCTGCCTGCCAGCCAGCCAGCCTGCCAGCCAGCCTGCCATCCAGCCTGCCAGCCAGCCAGCCTGCCAGCCTGCCAGCCTGCCAGCCAGCCAGCCTGCCTGCCTGCCAGCCTGCCTGCCTGCCAGCCTGCCTGTCAGCCTGTCTGCCAGTCTGCCTGCCAGCCTTCCTGCCAGCCTGCCAGCCTGCCTGCCAGCCTGCCAGCCTGCCAGCCTGGCTGCCTGTCAGCCTGCCAGCCTGCCTGCAGCCTGCCAGCCTGCCTGCCAGCCTGCCTGCCTGCCTGCCAGCCTGCCTGTCAGCCTGTCTGCCAGACTGCCTGCCAGCCTGCCTGCCTGCCTGCCTGCCAGCCTGCCTACCAGCCTCTCTGCCAGCCTGCCAGCCTGCCAGCCAGCCTGCCAGCCTGCCAGCCAGCCTGCCAGCCAGCCTGCCAGCCTGCCAGCCTGCCAGCCAGCCAGCCTGCCAGCCAGCCAGCCTGCCAGCCAGCCAGCCAGCCAGCCAGCCAGCCAGCCTGCCAGCCAGCCAGCCAGCCAGCCAGCCTGCCAGCCAGCCTGCCAGCCAGCCTGCCAGCCTGCCAGCCTGTCAGCCAGCCTGCCAGCCTGCCAGCCTGCCAACCTGCCTGCCTGCCTGCCAGCTTGCCTGCCAGCCTGCCTGCCAGCCTGCCTGCTATCCTGCCTGCCTGCCAGCCTGCCTGCCAGCCTGCCTGCCAGCCTGCCTGCCAGCATGCCTGCCAGCTTGCCAGCCTGCCTGCCTGCCTGCCAGCCTTGCCTGCCAGCCTGCCTGCCAGCCTGCCTGCCAGCCTGCCTGCCAGCCAGCCAGCCAGCCAGCCAGCCTGCCAGCCAGCCAGCCAGCCAGCCTGCCAGCCAGCCAGCCAGCCAGCCAGCCTGCCAGCCAGCCTGCCAGCCAGCCTGCAGCCTGCCAGCCAGCCTGCCAGCCTGCCAGCCTGTCAGCCTGCCAGCCAGCCTGCCTGCCTGCCAGCCTGCCAGCCTGCCAGCCTGCCAGCCAGCCTGCCAGCCTGCCAGCCAGCCTGCCAGCCAGCCTGCCAGCCTGCCAGCCTGCCAGCCAGCCTGCCAGCCAGCCAGCCTGCCAGCCAGCCAGCCAGCCAGCCAGCCTGCCAGCCAGCCTGCCAGCCAGCCTGCCAGCCAGCCTGCCAGCCTGCCAGCCTGACAGCCAGCCTGCCAGCCAGCCAGCCAGCCTGCCAGCCAGCCTGCCTGCCTGCCTGCCAGCCTGCCAGCCTGCCTGCCAGCCTGCCTGCCAGCCTGCCTGCCTGCCTAACAGCCTGCCTGCCTGCCTGCCTGCCTGCCTGCCTGCCTGCCAGCCAGCCAGCCAGCCTGCCAGCCTGCCAGCCAGCCAGCCTGCCTGCCAGCCTGCCTGCCTGCCTGCCTGCCAGCCTGCCAGCCTGCCTGCCAGCCTGCCTGCCAGCCTGCCAGCCTTCCTGCCTGCCTGCCAGCCTGCCTGCCAGCCTGCCTGCCAGCCAGCCAGCCAGCCAGCAAGCCTGCCAGCCTGCCAGCCAGCCTGCCATCCAGCCTGCCAGCCTGCCAGCCAGCCTGCCAGCCAGCCTGCCAGCCTGCCAGCCAGCCTGCCAGCCAGCCAGCCAGCCTGCCAGCCAGCCAGCCAGCCTGCCAGCCATCCAGCCAGCCAGCCAGCCTGCCAGCCAGCCTGCCAGCCAGCCAGCCAGCCAGCCTGCCAGCCAGCCTGCCAGCCTGCCAGCCTGCCAGCCAGCCAGCCTTCCAGCCTGCCAGCCTGCCAGCCTGCCAGCCTGCCAGCCTGCCAGCCTGTCTGCCAGCCTGCCAGCCTGCCAGCCTGTCTGCCAGCCTGCCAGCCAGCCTGCCAGCCAGCCAGCGAGCCAGCGAGCCAGCCAGCGAGCCAGCCAGCGAGCCAGCCTGCCTGCCTGCATGCCTTCCAGCCAGCCTGCCAGCAAGCCTGCCAGCCAGCCAGCCTGCCTGCCAGACAGCCAGCCTGTCAGACTGCCTGCCAGCCTGCCAGCCTGCCTGCCTGTCTGCCAGCCTGCCTGCCTGCCTGCCAGCCTGCCTACCAGCCTCCCTGCCAGCCTGCCAGCCAGCCTGCCAGCCAGCCTGCCAGCCAGCCAGCCTGCCAGCCAGCCTGCCAGCCTGCCAGCCTGCCAGCCAGCCAGCCTGCCAGCCAGCCAGCCTGCCAGCCTGCCTGCCTGCCTGCCAGTTTGTCTGTCAGCCTGCCTGCCTGCCTGCCAGCCTGCCTGTCAGCCTGTCTGCCAGTCTGCCTGCCAGCCTGCCTGCCTGTCTGCCAGCCTGCCTGCCTGCCTGCCTGCAAGCCTGCCTGCCAGCCTACCTGCCAGCCTCCCTGCCAGCCTGCTAGCCAACCTGCCAGCCAGCCAGCCTGCCAGCCAGCCTGCCAGCCAGCCAGCCTGCCAGCCTGCCAGCCAGCCAGCCATCCAGCCTGCCAGCCAGCCAGCCTGCCAGCCTGCCTGCCAGCCTGCCAGCCTGCCTGCCTGCCAGCCTGCCAGCCGACCAGCCTGCCAGCCTGCCTGCCTGCCAGCCTACCTGCCTGCCTGTCTGCCAGCCTGCCTGCCAGCCAGCCAGCCTGCCAGCCAGCCTGCCATCCAGCCTGCCAGCCAGCCAGCCTGCCAGCCTGCCAGCCTGCCAGCCAGCCAGCCTGCCTGCCTGCCAGCCTGCCTGCCTGCCAGCCTGCCTGTCAGCCTGTCTGCCAGTCTGCCTGCCAGCCTTCCTGCCAGCCTGCCAGCCTGCCTGCCAGCCTGCCAGCCTGCCAGCCTGCCTGCCTGTCAGCCTGCCAGCCTGCCTGCAGCCTGCCAGCCTGCCTGCCAGCCTGCCTGCCTGCCTGCCAGCCTGCCTGTCAGCCTGTCTGCCAGACTGCCTGCCAGCCTGCCTGCCTGCCTGCCTGCCAGCCTGCCTACCAGCCTCTCTGCCAGCCTGCCAGCCTGCCAGCCAGCCTGCCAGCCTGCCAGCCAGCCTGCCAGCCAGCCTGCCAGCCTGCCAGCCTGCCAGCCAGCCAGCCTGCCAGCCAGCCAGCCTGCCAGCCAGCCAGCCAGCCAGCCAGCCTGCCAGCCAGCCAGCCTGCCAGCCAGCCAGCCAGCCAGCCAGCCAGCCAGCCTGCCAGCCAGCCAGCCAGCCAGCCAGCCTGCCAGCCAGCCTGCCAGCCAGCCTGCCAGCCTGCCAGCCTGTCAGCCAGCCTGCCAGCCTGCCAGCCTGCCAACCTGCCTGCCTGCCTGCCAGCTTGCCTGCCAGCCTGCCTGCCAGCCTGCCTGCTATCCTGCCTGCCTGCCAGCCTGCCTGCCAGCCTGCCTGCCAGCCTGCCTGCCAGCATGCCTGCCAGCTTGCCAGCCTGCCTGCCTGCCTGCCAGCCTTGCCTGCCAGCCTGCCTGCCAGCCTGCCTGCCAGCCAGCCAGCCAGCCAGCCAGCCTGCCAGCCAGCCAGCCAGCCAGCCTGCCAGCCAGCCAGCCAGCCAGCCAGCCTGCCAGCCAGCCTGCCAGCCAGCCTACAGCCTGCCAGCCAGCCTGCCAGCCTGCCAGCCTGTCAGCCTGCCAGCCAGCCTGCCTGCCTGCCAGCCTGCCAGCCTGCCAGCCTGCCAGCCAGCCTGCCAGCCTGCCAGCCAGCCTGCCAGCCAGCCTGCCAGCCTGCCTGCCTGCCTGCCTGCCTGCCAGCCAGCCAGCCAGCCTGCCAGCCTGCCAGCCAGCCAGCCTGCCTGCCAGCCTGCCTGCCTGCCTGCCAGCCTGCCAGCCTGCCTGCCAGCCTGCCTGCCAGCCTGCCAGCCTTCCTGCCTGCCTGCCAGCCTGCCTGCCAGCCTGCCTGCCAGCCAGCCAGCCAGCAAACCTGCCAGCCTGCCAGCCAGCCTGCCATCCAGCCTGCCAGCCTGCCAGCCAGCCTGCCAGCCAGCCTGCCAGCCTGCCAGCCAGCCTGCCAGCCAGCCAGCCAGCCTGCCAGCCAGCCAGCCAGCCTGCCAGCCATCCAGCCAGCCAGCCAGCCTGCCAGCCAGCCTGCCAGCCAGCCAGCCAGCCAGCCTGCCAGCCAGCCTGCCAGCCTGCCAGCCTGCCAGCCTGTCTGCCAGCCTGCCAGCCTGCCAGCCTGTCTGCCAGCCTGCCAGCCAGCCTGCCAGCCAGCCAGCGAGCCAGCGAGCCAGCCAGCGAGCCAGCCAGCGAGCCAGCCTGCCTGCCTGCCTGCCTTCCAGCCAGCCTGCCAGCAAGCCTGCCAGCCAGCCAGCCTGCCTGCCAGACAGCCAGCCTGTGAGACTGCCTGCCAGCCTGCCAGCCTGCCTGCCTGTCTGCCAGCCTGCCTGCCTGCCTGCCAGCCTGCCTACCAGCCTCCCTGCCAGCCTGCCAGCCAGCCTGCCAGCCAGCCTGCCAGCCAGCCAGCCTGCCAGCCAGCCTGCCAGCCTGCCAGCCTGCCAGCCTGCCAGCCTGCCAGCCTGCCAGCCAGCCAGCCTGCCAGCCAGCCAGCCTGCCAGCCTGCCTGCCTGCCTGCCAGTTTGTCTGTCAGCCTGCCTGCCTGCCTGCCAGCCTGCCTGTCAGCCTGTCTGCCAGTCTGCCTGCCAGCCTGCCTGCCTGTCTGCCAGCCTGCCTGCCTGCCTGCCTGCAAGCCTGCCTGCCAGCCTACCTGCCAGCCTCCCTGCCAGCCTGCTAGCCAACCTGCCAGCCAGCCAGCCTGCCAGCCAGCCTGCCAGCCAGCCAGCCTGCCAGCCTGCCAGCCAGCCAGCCATCCAGCCTGCCAGCCAGCCAGCCTGCCAGCCTGCCTGCCTGCCTGCCAGCCTGCCTGCCTGCCAGCCTGCCAGCCTGCCACCCAGCCAGCCAGCCAGCCTGCCTGCCTGCCAGCCTATCTGCCTGCCAGCCTGCCAGTCTGCCTGCCAGCCTGCCTGCCTGCCTGGAAGGAAGGAAGGAAGGCCTCAGACGTTGCTGGCACATACCCACTACGGGGAAGTGGCCAAGACACAGGCGGTTAATTACTGGATACAGGAAATTTTTTACGGGAAAAGCAGTGGAAATAGTATGTAGTCTGATAGATTGGAAGAGGGAAGGAAAGGGGTCCAGTTAACTTGGAGATCGAAGACGGGACAATTGCTTAATGTGCAGAATAGTACACAATGCCTGTAATGTTGCAATGTCTTACTGACAGAGATCAGGAAAAAGAAATTAGAATGGGAGTCGCTGCGTTTCTTGAAGAAAATTTTGCACAGCAGAGCGCACACTCCTGTCGCTTCGTCCAAGCAAAGAAGCGCCAATGGAAAGAACAACCGCGGAAGACACAGGCAAGCCCAGTTGATGAAATGGAATTTGCAAAAGACGCTTCCTCAAATGAGAAAAGCGGCGGCAGAACAGCAGGAAGTGATCTATTGTCTCAGGTTCGGCACAAAAAGGGCACAGTGGGGAAGCTGCCAGGCCAGATCTGTGAAGGTAGAAATTTAGAAGGGGAACCTGGCAACGCAAGCGCGTGAAAGAGACCTCTAGTCTGCGGGAGCGCCAGTCTTTGCTACTCCAAGGATGCAGAAGATGGTGATATTCGGGAGACGATGTAAGAGCCGAGGCAGCAAATTCCTGAAATATTGTGTAGCTGCGAAACCTCACCGCAGCTGTATATGCACACGATGGTAGGACAACAACAATTGGGCCGCTGAGAGAGTCTCTTGCTAAGGAATCTGCAACCTCATTTAAGTGAAAGCCCATGTGACCTGGTACCCAAAGCAACCTTACCGAATTTAGATGCAGCGGAATCAGGAACTTAAAGAGGCGTAATGGCCGAGAGTCGGTGGGCGAGGATAAGGAAGAGCAAATGGACAGAGAGTCTGTCATAACCACGACCTGGGAAACGGTAGATTCTAATTTCCTGCCAGTCTGTCTGCCAGCCTGCCTGCCTGCCTGCCAGCCTGCCTGCCTGCCTGCCTGCCAACCTGCCTGCCTGCCAGCCTGCCTGCCTGCCTGCCAGCCTGCCAGCCAGCCTGCCAGCCTGCCTGCCAGCCTGCCAGCCAGCCAGCCTGCCAGCCTGCCAGCCAGCCAGCCAGCCAGCCAGCCTGCCAGCCAGCCTGCCAGCCAGCCTGCCAGCCAGCCAGCCAGCCAGCCTGCCAGCCAGCCTGCCAGCCTGCCAGCCAGCCTGCCAGCCAGCCAGCCAGCCAGCCAGCCTGCCAGCCAGCCAGCGAGCCAGCGAGCCAGCCAGCGAACAAGCCAGCGGGCCAGCCTGCCTGCCTGCCAGCCAGCCTGCCAGCAAGCCTGCCAGCAAGCCTGCCAGCCAGCCTGCCTGCTAGCCAGCCAGCCTATAAGACTGCCTGCCAGCCTGCCAGCCTGCCTGCCAGCCTGCCAGCCGGCCTGCCTGTCAGCCTGCCAGCCTGCCTGCAGCCTGCCAGCCTGCCTGCCAGCCTGCCTGCCTGCCTGCCTGCCAGCCTGCCTGTCAGCCTGTCTGCCAGTCTGCCTGCCAGCCTGCCTGAATGCCTGCCTGCCAGCCTGCCTACCAGCCTCTCTGCCAGCCTGCCAGCCTGCCAGCCAGCCTGCCAGCCTGCCAGCCAGCCTGCCAGCCAGCCTGCCAGCCTGCCAGCCTGCCAGCCTGCCAGCCTGCCAGCCAGCCAGCCAGCCTGCCAGCCAGCCAGCCTGCCAGCCAGCCAGCCAGCCAGCCAGCCAGCCAGCCTGCCAGCCAGCCAGCCAGCCAGCCAGCCAGCCAGCCAGCCAGCCTGCCAGCCAGCCTGCCAGCCAGCCTGCCAGCCTGCCAGCCAGCCTGCCAGCCTGCCAGCCTGTCAGCCAGCCTGCCTGCCTGCCAGCCTGCCAACCTGCCTGCCAGCGTGCCTGCCAGCCTGCCTGCCAGCCTGCCTGCTAGCCTGCCTGCCTGCCAGCCTGCCTGCCAGCCTGCCTGCCAGCCTGCCTGCCAGCTTGCCAGCCTGCCTGCCAGCCTGCCAGCCTGCCTGCCAGCCTGCCTGCCAGCCTGCCAGCCAGCCTGCCTGCCAGCCTGCCTGCCAGCCAGCCAGCCAGCCAGCCAGCCTGCCAGCCAGCCTGCAGCCTGCCAGCCAGCCTGCCAGCCTGCCAGCCTGTCAGCCTGCCAGCCAGCCATCCAGCCTTCCAGCCAGCCTGCCTGCCTGCCAGCCTGCCAGCCTGCCAGCCTGCCAGCCAGCCTGCCAGCCAGCCTGCCAGCCTGCCAGCCTGCCAGCCTGCCAGCCTGCCAGCCAGCCTGCCAGCCAGCCAGCCAGCCTGCCAGCCAGCCAGCCAGCCAGCCAGCCTGCCAGCCAGCCAGCCTGCCAGCCAGCCTGCCAGCCTGCAAGCCTGACAGCCAGCCTGCCAGCCAGCCAGCCAGCCTGCCAGCCAGCCTGCCTGCCTGCCTGCCTGCCAGCCTGCCAGCCTGCCTGCCTGCCTGCCTGCCAGCCTGCCTGCCTGCCAGCTTGCCTGCCAGCCTGCCTGCAGCTGCCAGCCTGCCTGCCAGCCTGCCTGCCAGCCTGCCTGCCAGCTTGCCAGCCTGCCTGCCAGCCTGCCAGCCTGCCTGCCTGCCTGCCAGCCTGCCTGCCAGCCTGCCTGCCAGCCTGCCTGCCAGCCAGCCAGCCTGCCAGCCAGCCAGCAAGCCAGCCTGCCAGCCAGCCCGCCAGTCAGCCAGCCTGCCAGCCAGCCAGCGAGCCTGCGAGCCAGCCGGCGAACAAGCCAGCGAGCCAGCCTGCCTGCCTGCCAGCCAGCCTGCCAGCAAGCCTGCCAGCAAGCCTGCCAGCAAGACTGCCAGCCAGCCTGCCTGCTAGCCAGCCAGCCTATAAGACTGCCTGCCAGCCTGCCAGCCAGTCTGCCAGCCTGCCAGCCTGCCTGCCTGTCAGCCTGCCAGCCTGCCAGCCTGCCTGCAGCCTGCCAGCCTGCCTGCCTGCCTGCCTGCCTGCATGTCTGCCAGCATGCCTGCCAGCCTGCCTGCCTGCCTGCCAGCCTGCCTTCCAGCCTCTCTGCCAGCCTGCCAGCCAGCCTGCAGCCAGCCTGCCTGCCTGCCAGCCTGCCTGCCTGCCAGCCTGCCTGCCAGCCTGCCTGCCTGCCTGCCAGCCTGCCTGCCAGCCTGCCTGCCAGCCTGCCTGCCTGCCTGCCTGCCAGCCTGCCTGCCTGCCAGCCTGCCTGCCAGCCTGCCTGCTAGCCTGCCTGCCTGCCAGCCTGCCTGCCAGCTTGCCAGCCTGCCTGCCAGCTTGCCAGCCTGCCTGCCAGCCTGCCAGCCTGCCTGCCTGCCAGCCTGCCTGCCAGGCTGCCTGCCAGCCTGCCTGCCAGCCAGCCAGCCAGCCAGCCTGCCAGCCGGCCAGCCTGCCAGCCGACCAGCCTGCCAGCCTGCCTGCCTGCCAGCCTACCTGCCTGCCTGTCTGCCAGCCTGCCTGCCAGCCAGCCAGCCTGCCAGCCAGCCTGCCATCCAGCCTGCCAGCCAGCCAGCCTGCCAGCCTGCCAGCCTGCCAGCCTGCCAGCCAGCCAGCCTGCCTGCCTGCCAGCCTGCCTGCCTGCCAGCCTGCCTGTCAGCCTGTCTGCCAGTCTGCCTGCCAGCCTTCCTGCCAGCCTGCCAGCCTGCCAGCCTGCCAGCCTGCCAGCCTGCCAGCCTGCCTGCCTGTCAGCCTGCCAGCCTGCCTGCACCCTGCCAGCCTGCCTGCAGCCTGCCAGCCTGCCTGCCAGCCTGCCTGCCTGCCTGCCAGCCTGCCTGTCAGCCTGTCTGCCAGACTGCCTGCCAGCCTGCCTGCCTGCCTGCCTGCCTGCCAGCCTGCCTACCAGCCTCTCTGCCAGCCTGCCAGCCAGCCTGCCAGCCTGCCAGCCAGCCTGCCAGCCTGCCAGCCAGCCAGCCTGCCAGCCAGCCAGCCTGCCAGCCAGCCAGCCAGCCTGCCAGCCAGCCAGCCAGCCAGCCAGCCTGCCAGCCAGCCTGCCAGCCAGCCTGCCAGCCTGCCAGCCTGTCAGCCAGCCTGCCAGCCTGCCAGCCTGCCAACCTGCCTGCCTGCCTGCCAGCTTGCCTGCCAGCCTGCCTGCCAGCCTGCCTGCTATCCTGCCTGCCTGCCAGCCTGCCTGCCAGCCTGCCTGCCAGCCTGCCTGCCAGCATGCCTGCCAGCTTGCCAGCCTGCCTGCCTGCCTGCCAGCCTGCCTGCCAGCCTGCCTGCCAGCCTGCCTGCCTGCCAGCCTGCCTGCCAGCCAGCCAGCCAGCCAGCCAGCCAGCCTGCCAGCCAGCCAGCCAGCCAGCCAGCCAGCCTGCCAGCCAGCCAGCCAGCCAGCCAGCCTGCCAGCCAGCCTGCCAGCCAGCCTGCAGCCTGCCAGCCAGCCTGCCAGCCTGCCAGCCTGTCAGCCTGCCAGCCAGCCTGCCTGCCTGCCAGCCTGCCAGCCTGCCAGCCTGCCAGCCAGCCTGCCAGCCTGCCAGCCAGCCTGCCTGCCAGCCTGCCAGCCTGCCAGCCAGCCTGCCAGCCAGCCAGCCTGCCAGCCAGCCAGCCAGCCAGCCTGCCAGCCAGCCAGCCTGCCAGCCAGCCTGCCAGCCAGCCTGCCAGCCAGCCTGCCAGCCTGCCAGCCTGACAGCCAGCCTGCCAGCCAGCCAGCCAGCCAGCCTGCCAGCCAGCCTGCCTGCCTGCCTGCCAGCCTGCCAGCCTGCCTGCCAGCCTGCCTGCCAGCCTGCCTGCCTGCCTAACAGCCTGCCTGCCTGCCTGCCTGCCAGCCAGCCAGCCAGCCTGCCAGCCTGCCAGCCAGCCAGCCTGCCTGCCAGCCTGCCTGCCAGCCTGCCAGCCTGCCTGCCAGCCTGCCTGCCAGCCTGCCAGCCTTCCTGCCTGCCTGCCAGCCTGCCTGCCAGCCTGCCTGCCAGCCAGCCAGCCAGCAAGCCTGCCAGCCTGCCAGCCAGCCTGCCATCCAGCCTGCCAGCCTGCCAGCCAGCCTGCCAGCCAGCCTGCCAGCCTGCCAGCCAGCCTGCCAGCCAGCCAGCCAGCCTGCCAGCCAGCCAGCCTGCCAGCCAGCCAGCCAGCCAGCCTGCCAGCCAGCCTGCCAGCCAGCCAGCCAGCCAGCCTGCCAGCCAGCCTGCCAGCCTGCCAGTCTGCCAGCCAGCCAGCCTTCCAGCCTGCCAGCCTGCCAGCCTGCCAGCCTGCCAGCCTGTCTGCCAGCCTGCCAGCCTGCCAGCCTGTCTGCCAGCCTGCCAGCCAGCCTGCCAGCCAGCCAGCCAGCCAGCCAGCCAGCCAGCCTGCCAGCCAGCCAGCCAGCCAGCCAGCCAGCCTGCCAGCCAGCCAGCCAGCCAGCCTGCCAGCCAGCCTGCCAGCCAGCCTGCAGCCTGCCAGCCAGCCTGCCAGCCTGCCAGCCTGTCAGCCTGCCAGCCAGCCTGCCTGCCTGCCAGCCTGCCAGCCTGCCAGCCTGCCAGCCAGCCTGCCAGCCAGCCAGCCTGCCAGCCAGCCAGCCTGCCAGCCAGCCTGCCAGCCAGCCAGCCTGCCAGCCAGCCTGCCAGCCAGCCTGCCAGCCAGCCCGCCAGCCTGCCAGCCAGCCTGCCAGCCAGCCTGCCAGCCTGCCAGCCTGCTAGCCTGCCTGCCAGCCTGCCAGCCAGCCTGCCAGCCTGCCAGCCTGCCAGCCTGCTAGCCTGCCAGCCAGCCAGCCTGCCAGCCAGCCTGCCAGCCAGCCTGCCAGCCAGCCAGCCTGCCAGCCAGCCTGCCAGCCAGCCTGCCTGCCAGCCAGCCTGCCAGCCAGCCAGCCAGCCAGCCTGCCAGCCTGCCAGCCTGCCAGCCTGCCAGCCTGCCTGCCTGCCAGCCTGCCTGCCAGCCTGCCTGCCAGCCAGCCAGCCAGCCAGCCAGCCAGCCAGCCTGCCAGCCAGCCAGCCAGCCAGCCTGCCAGCCTGCCAGCCAGCCTGCCAGCCAGCCTGCCAGCCTGCCAGCCAGCCTGCCAGCCTGCCAGCCTGTCAGCCTGCCAGCCAGCCAGCCAGCCTGCAGCCAGCCTGCCTGCCTGCCAGCCTGCCTGCCTGCCAGCCTGCCTGCCAGCCTGCCTGCCTGCCAGCCTGCCTGCCAGCCTGCCTGCCAGCCTGCCTGCCTGCCTGCCTGCCTGCCTGCCAGCCTGCCTGCCTGCCAGCCTGCCTGCCAGCCTGCCTGCTAGCCTGCCTGCCTGCCAGCCTGCCTGCCAGCTTGCCAGCCTGCCTGCCAGCTTGCCAGCCTGCCTGCCAGCCTGCCAGCCTGCCTGCCTGCCAGCCTGCCTGCCAGCCTGCCTGCCAGCCAGCCAGCCAGCCAGCCTGCCAGCCGGCCAGCCTGCCAGCCGACCAGCCTGCCAGCCTGCCTGCCTGCCAGCCTGCCTGAATGCCTGTCTGCCAGCCTGCCTGCCAGCCAGCCAGCCTGCCAGCCAGCCTGCCATCCAGCCTGCCAGCCAGCCAGCCTGCCAGCCTGCCAGCCTGCCAGCCAGCCAGCCTGCCTGCCTGCCAGCCTGCCTGCCTGCCAGCCTGCCTGTCAGCCTGTCTGCCAGTCTGCCTGCCAGCCTGCCTGCCAGCCTGCCAGCCTGCCTGCCAGCCTGCCAGCCTGCCAGCCTGCCTGCCTGTCAGCCTGCCAGCCTGCCTGCAGCCTGCCAGCCTGCCTGCCAGCCTGCCTGCCTGCCTGCCGGCCTGCCTGTCAGCCTGTCTGCCAGACTGCCTGCCAGCCTGCCTGCCTGCCTGCCTGCCAGCCTGCCTACCAACCTCTCTGCCAGCCTGCCAGCCTACCAGCCAGCCTGCCAGCCTGCCAGCCAGCCTGCCAGCCAGCCTGCCAGCCTGCCAGCCAGCCAGCCTGCCAGCCAGCCAGCCTGCCAGCCAGCCAGCCAGCCAGCCAGCCAGCCAGCCTGCCAGCCAGCCAGCCAGCCAGCCAGCCTGCCAGCCAGCCTGCCAGCCAGCCTGCCAGCCTGCCAGCCTGTCAGCCAGCCTGCCAGCCTGCCAGCCTGCCAACCTGCCTGCCTGCCTGCCAGCTTGCCTGCCAGCCTGCCTGCCAGCCTGCCTGCTATCCTGCCTGCCTGCCAGCCTGCCTGCCAGCCTGCCTGCCAGCCTGCCTGCCAGCTTGCCAGCCTGCCTGCCTGCCTGCCAGCCTGCCTGCCAGCCTGCCTGCCAGCCTGCCTGCCAGCCTGCCTGCCAGCCTGCCTGCCAGCCAGCCAGCCAGCCAGCCTGCCAGCCAGCCAGCCAGCCAGCCAGCCAGCCAGCCTGCCAGCCAGCCTGCCAGCCAGCCTGCAGCCTGCCAGCCAGCCTGCCAGCCAGCCTGCCAGCCTGTCAGCCTGCCAGCCAGCCTGCCTGCCTGCCAGCCTGCCAGCCTGCCAGCCTGCCAGCCAGCCTGCCTGCCAGCCAGCCAGCCAGCCTGCCAGCCAGCCAGCCAGCCAGCCAGCCTGCCAGCCAGCCAGCCTGCCAGCCAGCCTGCCAGCCAGCCTGCCAGCCAGCCTGCCAGCCAGCCTGCCAGCCAGCCTGCCAGCCAGCCTGCCAGCCTGCCAGCCTGACAGCCAGCCTGCCAGCCAGCCAGCCAGCCTGCCAGCCAGCCTGCCTGCCTGCCAGCCTGCCAGCCTGCCTGCCAGCCTGCCTGCCTGCCTGCCTGCCTGCCAGCCAGCCAGCCAGCCTGCCAGCCTGCCAGCCAGCCAGCCTGCCTGCCTGCCAGCCTGCCTGCCTGCCAGCATGCCTGCCAGCCTGCCTGCCAGCCTGCCTGCCAGCCTGCCAGCCTTCCTGCCTGCCTGCCAGCCTGCCTGCCAGCCAGCCAGCCAGCAAGCCTGCCAGCCTGCCAGCCAGCCAGCCTGCCAGCCAGCCAGCCTTCCAGCCAGCCAGCCAGCCAGCCAGCCAGCCAGCCAGCCAGCCAGCCTGCCAGCCAGCCAGCCAGCCAGCCAGCCTGCCAGCCTGCCAGCTTGCCTGCCAGCCTGCCTGCCAGCCTGCCTGCTATCCTGCCTGCCTGCCAGCCTGCCTGCTAGCCTGCCTGCCAGCCTGCCTGCCAGCATGCCTGCCAGCTTGCCAGCCTGCCTGCCTGCCTGCCAGCCTGCCTGCCAGCCTGCCTGCCAGCCTGCCTGCCAGCCTGCCTGCCAGCCAGCCAGCCTGCCAGCCAGCCTGCCAGCCAGCCAGCCAGCCAGCCAGCCTGCCAGCCAGCCAGCCAGCCAGCCAGCCTGCCAGCCAGCCTGCCAGCCAGCCTGCCAGCCTGCCAGCCTGTCAGCCAGCCTGCCAGCCTGCCAGCCTGCCAACCTGCCTGCCTGCCTGCCAGCTTGCCTGCCAGCCTGCCTGCCAGCCTGCCTGCTATCCTGCCTGCCTGCCAGCCTGCCAGCCTGCCAGCCTGCCTGCCAGCCTGCCAGCCTGCCAGCCTGCCTGCCTGTCAGCCTGCCAGCCTGCCTGCAGCCTGCCAGCCTGCCTGCCAGCCTGCCTGCCTGCCTGCCAGCCTGCCTGTCAGCCTGTCTGCCAGACTGCCTGCCAGCCTGCCTGCCTGCCTGCCTGCCAGCCTGCCTATCAGCCTCTCTGCCAGCCTGCCAGCCTGCCAGCCAGCCTGCCAGCCTGCCAGCCAGCCTGCCAGCCTGCCAGCCTGCCAGCCAGCCAGCCTGCCAGCCAGCCAGCCTGCCAGCCAGCCAGCCAGCCAGCCAGCCAGCCAGCCAGCCTGCCAGCCAGCCAGCCAGCCAGCCAGCCTGCCAGCCAGCCTGCCAGCCAGCCTGCCAGCCTGCCAGCCTGTCAGCCAGCCTGCCAGCCTGCCAGCCTGCCAACCTGCCTGCCTGCCAGCTTGCCTGCCAGCCTGCCTGCCAGCCTGCCTGCTATCCTGCCTGCCTGCCAGCCTGCCTGCCAGCCTGCCTGCCAGCCTGCCTGCCAGCATGCCTGCCAGCTTGCCAGCCTGCCTGCCTGCCTGCCAGCCTGCCTGCCAGCCTGCCTGCCAGCCTGCCTGCCAGCCTGCCTGCCAGCCAGCCAGCCAGACAGCCAGCCTGCCAGCCAGCCAGCCAGCCAGCCAGCCTGCCAGCCAGCCAGCCAGCCAGCCAGCCTGCCAGCCAGCCTGCCAGCCAGCCTGCAGCCTGCCAGCCAGCCTGCCAGCCTGCCAGCCTGTCAGCCTGCCAGCCAGCCTGCCTGCCTGCCAGCCTGCCAGCCTGCCAGCCTGCCAGCCAGCCTGCCAGCCAGCCAGCCTGCCTGCCAGCCAGCCAGCCAGCCAGCCAGCCAGCCTGCCAGCCAGCCAGCCTGCCAGCCAGCCTGCCAGCCAGCCTGCCAGCCAGCCTGCCAGCCTGCCAGCCTGACAGCCAGCCAGCCAGCCTGCCAGCCAGCCTGCCTGCCTGCCAGCCTGCCAGCCTGCCAGCCTGCCTGCCAGCCTGCCTGCCAGCCTGCCAGCCTGCCTACCAGCCTGCCTGCCTGCCTGCCTGCCTGCCTGCCAGCCAGCCAGCCAGCCAGCCTGCCAGCCTGCCAGCCAGCCAGCCTGCCTGCCAGCCTGCCTGCCTGCCAGCCTGCCAGCCTGCCTGCCAGCCTGCCTGCCAGCCTGCCAGCCTTCCAGTCTGCCTGCCAGCCTGCCTGCCAGCCTGCCTGCCAGCCAGCCAGCCAGCAAGCCTGCCAGCCTGCCAGCCAGCCAGCCTGCCAGCCAGCCAGCCAGCCTGCCAGCCAGCCAGCCAGCCAGCCAGCCAGCCAGCCAGCCAGCCAGCCAGCCTGCCAGCCTGCCAGCCAGCCAGCCAGCCTGCCAGCCAGCCTGCCAGCCTGCCAGCCTGTCAGCCACCCTGCCAGCCTGCCAGCCTGCCAACCTGCCTGCCTGCCTGCCAGCTTGCCTGCCAGCCTGCCTGCCAGCCTGCCTGCTATCCTGCCTGCCTGCCAGCCTGCCTGCCAGCCTGCCTGCCAGCCTGCCTGCCAGCATGCCTGCCAGCTTGCCAGCCTGCCTGCCTGCCTGCCAGCCAGCCTGCCTGCCAGCCTGCCTGCCAGCCTGCCTGCCAGCCTGCCTGCCAGCCAGCCAGCCAGCCTGCCAGCCAGCCAGCCAGCCAGCCAGCCTGCCAGCCAGCCTGCCAGCCAGCCTGCCAGCCTGCCAGCCTGTCAGCCAGCCTGCCAGCCTGCCAGCCTGCCAACCTGCCTGCCTGCCTGCCAGCTTGCCTGCCAGCCTGCCTGCCAGCCTGCCTGCTATCCTGCCTGCCTGCCAGCCTGCCTGCCAGCCTGCCTGCCAGCCAGCCAGCCTGCCAGCCAGCCTGCCAGCCAGCCAGCCAGCCAGCCAGCCAGCCTGCCTGCCAGCCAGCCAGCCAGCCAGCCAGCCTGCCAGCCAGCCTGCCAGCCAGCCTGCCAGCCTGCCAGCCTGTCAGCCAGCCTGCCAGCCTGCCAGCCTGCCAACCTGCCTGCCTGCCTGCCAGCTTGCCTGCCAGCCTGCCTGCCAGCCTGCCTGCTATCCTGCCTGCCTGCCAGCCTGCCTGCCAGCCTGCCTGCCAGCCTGCCTGCCAGCTTGCCAGCCTGCCTGCCTGCCTGCCAGCCTGCCTGCCAGCCTGCCTGCCAGCCTGCCTGCCAGCCAGCCAGCCAGCCAGCCAGCCTGCCAGCCAGCCAGCCAGCCAGCCAGCCTGCCAGCCAGCCAGCCAGCCAGCCAGCCAGCCAGCCAGCCTGCCAGCCAGCCAGCCAGCCAGCCAGCCTGCCAGCCAGCCTGCCAGCCAGCCTGCCAGCCTGCCAGCCTGTCAGCCAGCCTGCCAGCCTGCCAGCCTGCCAACCTGCCTGCCTGCCAGCTTGCCTGCCAGCCTGCCTGCCAGCCTGCCTGCTATCCTGCCTGCCTGCCAGCCTGCCTGCCAGCCTGCCTGCCAGCCTGCCTGCCAGCATGCCTGCCAGCTTGCCAGCCTGCCTGCCAGCCTGCCTGCCAGCCTGCCTGCCAGCCTGCCTGCCAGCCTGCCTGCCAGCCAGCCAGCCAGCCAGCCTGCCAGCCAGCCAGCCAGCCAGCCAGCCAGCCTGCCAGCCAGCCAGCCAGCCAGCCAGCCTGCCAGCCAGCCTGCCAGCCAGCCTGCAGCCTGCCAGCCAGCCTGCCAGCCTGCCAGCCTGTCAGCCTGCCAGCCAGCCTGCCTGCCTGCCAGCCTGCCAGCCTGCCAGCCTGCCAGCCAGCCTGCCAGCCAGCCAGCCTGCCAGCCAGCCAGCCAGCCAGCCAGCCTGCCAGCCAGCCAGCCTGCCAGCCAGCCTGCCAGCCAGCCTGCCAGCCTGCCAGCCTGACAGCCAGCCTGCCAGCCAGCCAGCCAGCCTGCCAGCCAGCCTGCCTGCCTGCCTGCCAGCCTGCCAGCCTGCCTGCCAGCCTGCCTGCCAGCCTGCCTGCCTGCCTACCAGCCTGCCTGCCTGCCTGCCTGCCTGCCTGCCTGCCTGCCTGCCTGCCTGCCTGCCTGCCTGCCAGCCAGCCAGCCAGCCTGCCAGCCTGCCAGCCAGCCAGCCTGCCTGCCAGCCTGCCTGCCTGCCAGCCTGCCTGCCAGCCTGCCTGCCAGCCTGCCTGCCAGCCTGCCAGCCTTCCTGCCTGCCTGCCAGCCTGCCTGCCAGCCAGCCAGCCAGCAAGCCTGCCAGCCTGCCAGCCAGCCAGCCTGCCAGCCAGCCAGCCTGCCAGCCAGCCAGCCAGCCAGCCAGCCAGCCAGCCTGCCAGCCAGCCAGCCAGCCAGCCAGCCTGCCAGCCAGCCTGCCAGCCAGCCTGCCAGCCTGCCAGCCTGTCAGCCAGCCTGCCAGCCTGCCAGCCTGCCAACCTGCCTGCCTGCCTGCCAGCTTGCCTGCCAGCCTGCCTGCCAGCCTGCCTGCTATCCTGCCTGCCTGCCAGCCTGCCTGCCAGCCTGCCTGCCAGCCTGCCTGCCAGCATGCCTGCCAGCTTGCCAGCCTGCCTGCCTGCCTGCCAGCCTGCCTGCCAGCCTGCCTGCCAGCCTGCCTGCCAGCCTGCCTGCCAGCCAGCCAGCCAGCCAGCCTGCCAGCCAGCCAGCCAGCCTGCCAGCCAGCCAGCCAGCCAGCCAGCCTGCAGCCTGCCAGCCAGCCTGCCAGCCTGCCAGCCTGTCAGCCTGCCAGCCAGCCTGCCTGCCTGCCAGCCTGCCAGCCTGCCAGCCTGCCAGCCAGCCTGCCAGCCTGCCAGCCAGCCTGCCAGCCAGCCTGCCAGCCTGCCAGCCTGCCAGCCAGCCTGCCAGCCTGCCAGCCTGCCAGCCTGCCAGCCAGCCAGCCAGCCAGCCAGCCTGCCAGCCAGCCAGCCTGCCAGCCAGCCTGCCAGCCAGCCTGCCAGCCAGCCTGCCAGCCAGCCTGCCAGCCTGCCAGCCTGACAGCCAGCCTGCCAGCCAGACAGCCAGCCTGCCAGCCAGCCTGCCTGCCTGCCAGCCTGCCAGCCTGCCTGCCAGCCTGCCTGCCAGCCTGCCTGCCTGCCTACCAGCCTGCCTGCCTGCCTGCCTGCCTGCCTGCCTGCCTGCCTGCCTGCCAGCCAGCCAGCCAGCCTGCCAGCCTGCCAGCCAGCCAGCCTGCCTGCCAGCCTGCCTGCCTGCCAGCCTGCCTGCCAGCCTGCCTGCCAGCCTGCCTGCCAGCCTGCCAGCCTTCCTGCCTGCCTGCCAGCCTGCCTGCCAGCCTGCCTGCCAGCCAGCCAGCCAGCAAGCCTGCCAGCCTGCCAGCCAGCCTGCCATCCAGCCTGCCAGCCTGCCAGCCAGCCTGCCAGCCAGCCTGCCAGCCTGCCAGCCAGCCAGCCTGCCAGCCAGCCAGCCAGCCAGCCAGCCTGCCAGCCAGCCTGCCAGCCAGCCAGCCAGCCAGCCTGCCAGCCAGCCTGCCAGCCTGCCAGCCTGCCAGCCAGCCAGCCTGCCAGCCTGCCAGCCTGCCAGCCTGCCAGCCTGCCAGCCTGTCTGCCAGCCTGCCAGCCAGCCTGCCAGCCAGCCAGCCAGCCAGCCAGCCAGCCAGCCAGCCAGCCTGCCAGCCAGCCAGCGAGCTAGCCAGCCTGCCTGCCTGCCTGCCAGCCTGCCTGCCAGCCTGCCTGCCAGCCTGCCTGCCAGCCTGCCTGCCAGCCTGCCAGCCAGCCAGCCTGCCAGCCAGCCTGCCAGCCAGCCTGCCAGCCAGCCCGCCAGCCTGCCAGCCAGCCTGCCAGCCTGCCAGCCTGCCAGGCAGCCAGGCAGCCTGCCAGCCAGCCTGCCTGCCTGCCAGCCTGCCTGCCAGCCTGCCAGCCAGCCTGCCAGCCTGCCAGCCTGCCAGCCAGCCTGCCAGCCAGCCAGCCTGCCAGCCAGCCTGCCAGCCAGCCAGCCTGCCAGCCAGCCTGCCAGCCAGCCTGCCTGCCAGCCAGCCTGCCAGCCAGCCAGCCAGCCAGCCTGCCTGCCTGCCAGCCTGCCTGCCAGCCTGCCAGCCAGCCTGCCAGCCTGCCAGCCTGCCAGCCAGCCTGCCAGCCAGCCAGCCTGCCAGCCAGCCTGCCAGCCAGCCAGCCTGCCAGCCAGCCTGCCAGCCAGCCTGCCTGCCAGCCAGCCTGCCAGCCAGCCAGCCAGCCAGCCTGCCAGCCTGCCAGCCTGCCAGCCTGCCAGCCTGCCAGCCTGCCAGCCTGCCAGCCTGCCAGCCTGCCTGCCAGCCTGCCTGCCAGCCAGCCAGCCAGCCAGCCAGCCAGCCAGCCTGCCAGCCAGCCAGCCAACCAGCCTGCCAGCCTGCCAGCCAGCCTGCCAGCCAGCCTGCCAGCCTGCCAGCCAGCCTGCCAGCCTGCCAGCCTGTCAGCCTGCCAGCCAGCCAGCCAGCCTGCAGCCAGCCTGCCTGCCTGCCAGCCTGCCTGCCTGCCAGCCTGCCTGCCAGCCTGCCTGCCTGCCAGCCTGCCTGCCAGCCTGCCTGCCAGCCTGCCTGCCTGCCTGCCTGCCTGCCAGCCTGCCTGCCTGCCAGCCTGCCTGCCAGCCTGCCTGCTAGCCTGCCTGCCTGCCAGCCTGCCTGCCAGCTTGCCAGCCTGCCTGCCAGCTTGCCAGCCTGCCTGCCAGCCTGCGAGCCTGCCTGCCTGCCAGCCTGCCTGCCAGGCTGCCTGTCAGCCTGCCTGCCAGCCAGCCAGCCAGCCTGCCAGCCGGCCAGCCTGCCAGCCGACCAGCCTGCCAGCCTGCCTGCCTGCCAGCCTGCCTGCCTGCCTGTCTGCCAGCCTGCCTGCCAGCCAGCCAGCCTGCCAGCCAGCCTGCCATCCAGCCTGCCAGCCAGCCAGCCTGCCAGCCTGCCAGCCTGCCAGCCAGCCAGCCTGCCTGCCTGCCAGCCTGCCTGCCTACCAGCCTGCCTGTCAGCCTGTCTGCCAGTCTGCCTGCCAGCCTGCCTGCCAGCCTGCCTGCCAGCCTGCCAGCCTGCCAGCCTGCCTGCCTGTCAGCCTGCCAGCCTGCCAGCCTGCCAGCCTGCCTGCCAGCCTGCCTGCCTGCCTGCCTGCCTGCCAGCCTGCCTGTCAGCCTGTCTGCCAGACTGCCTGCCAGCCTGCCTGCCTGCCTGCCTGCCAGCCTGCCTACCAGCCTCTCTGCCAGCCTGCCAGCCTGCCAGCCAGCCTGCCAGCCTGCCAGCCAGCCTGCCAGCCAGCCTGCCAGCCTGCCAGCCTGCCAGCCAGCCAGCCTGCCAGCCAGCCAGCCTGCCAGCCAGCCAGCCAGCCAGCCAGCCAGCCAGCCAGCCTGCCAGCCAGCCAGCCAGCCAGCCAGCCAGCCTGCCAGCCAGCCTGCCAGCCAGCCTGCCAGCCTGCCAGCCTGCCAGCCTGTCAGCCAGCCTGCCAGCCTGCCAGCCTGCCAACCTGCCTGCCTGCCTGCCAGCTTGCCTGCCAGCCTGCCTGCCAGCCTGCCTGCTATCCTGCCTGCCTGCCAGCCTGCCTGCCAGCCTGCCTGTCAGCCTGCCTGCCAGCATGCCTGCCAGCTTGCCAGCCTGCCTGCCTGCCTGCCAGCCTGCCTGCCTGCCAGCCTGCCTGCCAGCCTGCCTGCCAGCCTGCCTGCCAGCCAGCCAGCCAGCCAGCCAGCCAGCCAGCCTGCCAGCCAGCCAGCCAGCCAGCCTGCCAGCCAGCCAGCCAGCCAGCCAGCCTGCCAGCCAGCCTGCCAGCCAGCCTGCAGCCTGCCAGCCAGCCTGCCAGCCTGCCAGCCTGTCAGCCTGCCAGCCAGCCTGCCTGCCTGCCAGCCTGCCAGCCTGCCAGCCTGCCAGCCAGCCTGCCAGCCTGCCAGCCAGCCTGCCAGCCAGCCAGCCAGCCAGCCAGCCTGGCAGCCAGCCTGCCTGCCAGCCTGCCAGCCTGCCAGCCAGCCAGCCTGCCAGCCTGCCAGCCTGCCAGCCTGCCAGCCTGTCTGCCAGCCTGCCAGCCAGCCTGCCAGCCAGCCAGCCAGCCAGCCAGCCTGCCAGCCAGCCAGCGAGCTAGCGAGCCAGCCAGCGAGCCAGCCAGCGACCCAGCCAGCGAGCCAGCCTGCCTGCCTGCCTGCCAGCCTGCCTGCCAGCCTGCCTGCCAGCCTGCCTGCCAGCCTGCCTGCCAGCCTGCCTGCCAGCTTGCCAGCCTGCCTGCCAGCCTGCCAGGCTGCCTGCCTGCCAGCCAGCCTGCCTGCCAGCCAGCCAGCCAGCCAGCCTGCCAGCCTGCCAGCCTGCCAGGCTGCCTGCCTGCCAGCCAGCCTGCCAGCCGGCCAGCCTGCCAGCCTGCCAGCCAGCCAGCCAGCCAGCCAGACTGCCAGCCAACCTGCCAGCCAGCCGGCCAGCCAGCCAGCCTGCCAGCCAGCCTGCCAGCCAGCCTGCCAGCCAGCCTGCCAGCCTGCCTGCCAGCCATCCCGCCAGCCAGCCAGCCAGCCAGCCAGCCTGCCAGCCAGCCAGCGAGCCAGCGAGCCAGCCAGCGAGCCAGCCAGCGAGCCAGCCTGCCTGCCTGCCTGCCTGCCAGCCTGCCTGCCAGCCAGTCTGCCAGCAAGCCTGCCAGCCAGCCTGCCTGCCAGCCAGCCAGCCTGTCAGACTGCCTGCCAGCCTGCCAGCCTGCCTGCCTGTCTGCCAGCCTGCCTGCCTGCCTGCCAGCCTGCCTACCAGCCTCCCTGCCAGCCTGTCAGCCAGCCTGTCAGCCAGCCTGCCAGCCAGCCTGCCAGCCTGCCAGCCTGCCAGCCAGCCAGCCTGCCAGCCAGCCAGCCTGCCAGCCTGCCTGCCTGCCTGCCAGTTTGTCTGTCAGCCTGCCTGCCTGCCTGCCTGCCAGCCTGCCTGTCAGCCTGTCTGCCAGTCTGCCTGCCAGCCTGCCTGCCTGTCTGCCAGCCTGCCTGCCTGCCTGCCTGCAAGCCTGCCTGCCAGCCTACCTGCCAGCCTCCCTGCCAGCCTGCTAGCCAACCTGCCAGCCAGCCAGCCTGCCAGCCAGCCTGCCAGCCAGCCAGCCTGCCAGCCTGCCAGCCTGCCAGCCAGCCTGCCAGCCAGCCTGCCAGCCAGCCAGCCTGCCAGCCTGCCTGCCTGCCTGCCAGCCTGCCTGCCTGCCAGCCTGCCAGCCTGCCACCCAGCCAGCCAGCCAGCCTGCCTGCCTGCCAGCCTATCTGCCTGCCAGCCTGCCAGTCTGCCTGCCAGCCTGCCTGCCTGCCTGGAAGGAAGGAAGGAAGGCCTCAGACGTTGCTGGCACATACCCACTACGGGGAAGTGGCCAAGACACAGGCGGTTAATTACTGGATACAGGAAATTTTTTACGGGAAAAGCAGTGGAAATAGTATGTAGTCTGATAGATTGGAAGAGGGAAGGAAAGGGGTTCAGTTAACTTGGAGATCGAAGACGGGACAATTGCTTAATGTGCAGAATAGTACACAATGCCTGTAATGTTGCAATGTCTTACTGACAGAGATCAGGAAAAAGAAATTAGAATGGGAGTCGCTGCGTTTCTTGAAGAAAATTTTGCACAGCAGAGCGCACACTCCTGTCGCTTCGTCCAAGCAAAGAAGCGCCAATGGAAAGAACAACCGCGGAAGACACAGGCAAGCCCAGTTGATGAAATGGAATTTGCAAAAGACGCTTCCTCAAATGAGAAAAGCGGCGGCAGAACAGCAGGAAGTGATCTATTGTCTCAGGTTCGGCACAAAAAGGGCACAGTGGGGAAGCTGCCAGGCCAGATCTGTGAAGGTAGAAATTTAGAAGGGGAACCCGGCAACGCAAGCGCGTGAAAGAGACCTCTAGTCTGCGGGAGCGCCAGTCTTTGCTACTCCAAGGATGCAGAAGATGCTGATATTCGGGAGACGATGTAAGAGCCGAGGCAGCAAATTCCTGAAATATTGTGTAGCTGCGAAACCTCACCGCAGCTGTATATGCACACGATGGTAGGACAGCAACAATTGGGCCGCTGAGAGAGTCTCTTGCTAAGGAATCTGCAACCTCATTTAAGTGAAAGCCCATGTGACCTGGTACCCAAAGCAACCTTACCGAATTTAGATGCAGCGGAATCAGGAACTTAAAAAGGCGTAATGGCCGAGAGTCAGTGGGCGAGGATAAGGAAGAGCAAATGGACAGAGAGTCTGTCATAACCACGACCTGGGAAACGGTAGATTCTAATTTCCTGCCAGTCTGTCTGCCAGCCTGCCTGCCTGCCTGCCAGCCTGCCTGCCTGCCTGCCAGCCTGCCTGCCTGCCTGCCTGCCTGCCAGCCTGCCTGCCAGCCTGCCTGCCTGCCAGCCTGCCTGCCAGCCTGCCTGCCAGCCTGCCTGCCAGCCTGCCAGCCTTCCTGCCTGCCTGCCAGCCTGCCTGCCAGCCTGCCTGCCAGCCAGCCAGCCAGCAAGCCTGCCAGCCTGCCAGCCAGCCAACCTGCCAGCCAGCCAGCCAGCCAGCCTGCCAGCCAGCCTGCCAGCCTGCCAGCCAGCCTGCCAGCCAGCCAGCCAGCCAGCCAGCCAGCCAGCCTGCCAGCCAGCCAGCGAGCCAGCGAGCCAGCCAGCGAACAAGCCAGCGGGCCAGCCTGCCTGCCTGCCAGCCAGCCTGCCTGCAAGCCTGCCAGCAAGCCTGCCAGCCAGCCTGCCAGCCTGCCAGCCTGCCTGCCAGCCTGCCAGCCTGCCTGCAGCCTGCCAGCCTGCCTGCCAGCCTGCCTGCCTGCCTGCCAGCCTGCCTGTCAGCCTGTCTGCCAGTCTGCCTGCCAGCCTGCCTGCCTGCCTGCCTGCCAGCCTGCCTACCAGCCTCTCTGCCAGCCTGCCAGCCTGCCAGCCAGCCTGCCAGCCTGCCAGCCAGCCTGCCAGCCAGCCTGCCAGCCTGCCAGCCTGCCAGCCTGCCAGCCTGCCAGCCAGCCAGCCTGCCAGCCAGCCAGCCTGCCAGCCAGCCAGCCAGCCAGCCAGCCAGCCAGCCAGCCTGCCAGCCAGCCAGCCAGCCAGCCAGCCTGCCAGCCAGCCTGCCAGCCAGCCTGCCAGCCTGCCAGCCAGCCTGCCAGCCTGCCAGCCTGTCAGCCAGCCTGCCTGCCTGCCAGCCTGCCAACCTGCCTGCCAGCCTGCCTGCCTGCCAGCCTGCCTGCCAGCGTGCCTGCCAGCCTGCCTGCCAGCCTGCCTGCTAGCCTGCCTGCCTGCCTGCCAGCCTGCCTGCCAGCCTGCCTGCCAGCCTGCCTGCCAGCCTGCCTGCCAGCTTGCCAGCCTGCCTGCCAGCCTGCCAGCCTGCCTGCCAGCCTGCCTGCCAGCCTGCCAGCCAGCCTGCCTGCCAGCCTGCCTGCCTGCCAGCCAGCCAGCCAGCCAGCCTGCCAGCCAGCCAGCCAGCCAGCCTGCCAGCCAGCCAGCCTGCCAGCCAGCCTGCAGCCTGCCAGCCAGCCTGCCAGCCTGCCAGCCTGTCAGCCTGCCAGCCAGCCAGCCAGCCTTCCAGCCAGCCTGCCTGCCTGCCAGCCTGCCAGCCTGCCAGCCTGCCAGCCAGCCTGCCAGCCAGCTTGCCAGCCTGCCAGCCTGCCAGCCAGCCTGCCAGCCAGCCTGCCAGCCTGCCAGCCAGCCTGCCTGCCAGCATGCCTGCCTGCCAGCCTGCCTGCCTGCCAGCCAGCCAGCCAGCCAGCCTGCCAGCCAGCCAGCCAGCCTGCCAGCCAGCCAGCCTGCCAGCCAGCCTGCAGCCTGCCAGCCAGCCTGCCAGCCTGCCAGCCTGTCAGCCTGCCAGCCAGCCTGCCAGCCAGCCTGCCAGCCAGCCTTCCAGCCTGCCAGCCTGTCAGCCAGCCTGCCAGCCTGCCAGCCTGCCAACCTGCCTGCCTGCCTGCCAGCTTGCCTGCCAGCCTGCCTGCCAGCCTGCCTGCTATCCTGCCTGCCTGCCAGCCTGCCTGCCAGCCTGCCTGCCAGCCTGCCTGCCAGCATGCCTGCCAGCTTGCCAGCCTGCCTGCCTGCCTGCCAGCCTGCCTGCCAGCCTGCCTGCCAGCCAGCCAGCCAGCCAGCCAGCCAGCCTGCCAGCCAGCCTGCCAGCCTGCCAGCCTGTCAGCCAGCCTGCCAGCCTGCCAGCCTGCCAACCTGCCTGCCTGCCTGCCAGCTTGCCTGCCAGCCTGCTATCCTGCCTGCCTGCCAGCCTGCCTGCCAGCCTGCCTGCCAGCCTGCCTGCCTGCCAGCATGCCTGCCAGCTTGCCAGCCTGCCTGCCTGCCAGCCTGCCTGCCAGCCTGCCTGCCAGCCTGCCTGCCAGCCTGCCTGCCAGCCAGCCAGCCAGCCTGCCAGCCAGCCTGCCAGCCAGCCAGCCAGCCAGCCAGCCTGCCAGCCAGCCTGCCAGCCAGCCTGCCAGCCTGCCAGCCTGTCAGCCAGCCTGCCAGCCTGCCAGCCTGCCAACCTGCCTGCCTGCCTGCCAGCTTGCCTGCCAGCCTGCCTGCCAGCCTGCCTGCTATCCTGCCTGCCTGCCAGCCTGCCTGCCAGCCTGCCTGCCAGCCTGCCTGCCAGCATGCCTGCCAGCTTGCCAGCCTGCCTGCCTGCCTGCCAGCCTGCCTGCCAGCCTGCCTGCCAGCCTGCCTGCCAGCCTGCCTGCCAGCCAGCCAGCCAGCCAGCCTGCCAGCCAGCCAGCCAGCCAGCCAGCCAGCCAGCCAGCCAGCCAGCCAGCCAGCCAGCCTGCCAGCCAGCCAGCCAGCCAGCCTGCCAGCCAGCCTGCCAGCCAGCCTGCCAGCCTGCCAGCCTGTCAGCCAGCCTGCCAGCCTGCCAACCTGCCTGCCTGCCTGCCAGCTTGCCTGCCAGCCTGCCTGCCAGCCTGCCTGCCAGCATGCCTGCCAGCTTGCCAGCCTGCCTGCCTGCCTGCCAGCCTGCCAGCCAGCCAGCCAGCCAGCCAGCCAGCCTGCCAGCCAGCCTGCAGCCTGCCAGCCAGCCTGCCAGCCTGCCAGCCTGTCAGCCTGCCAGCCAGCCTGCCTGCCTGCCAGCCTGCCAGCCTGCCAGCCTGCCAGCCAGCCTGCCAGCCAGCCAGCCTGCCAGCCAGCCAGCCAGCCAGCCAGCCAGCCTGCCAGCCAGCCTGCCAGCCAGCCTGCCAGCCAGCCTGCCAGCCTGCCAGCCTGACAGCCAGCCTGCCAGCCAGCCAGCCAGCCTGCCAGCCAGCCTGCCTGCCTGCCTGCCAGCCTGCCAGCCTGCCTGCCAGCCTGCCTGCCAGCCTGCCTGCCTGCCTACCAGCCTGCCTGCCTGCCTGCCTGCCTGCCAGCCAGCCAGCCAGCCTGCCAGCCTGCCAGCCAGCCAGCCTGCCTGCCAGCCTGCCTGCCTGCCAGCCTGCCTGCCAGCCTGCCTGCCAGCCTGCCTGCCAGCCTGCCAGCCTTCCTGCCTGCCTGCCAGCCTGCCTGCCAGCCAGCCAGCCAGCAAGCCTGCCAGCCTGCCAGCCAGCCAGCCTGCCAGCCAGCCAGCCTGCCAGCCAGCCAGCCAGCCAGCCAGCCAGCCAGCCTGCCAGCCAGCCAGCCAGCCAGCCAGCCTGCCAGCCAGCCTGCCAGCCAGCCTGCCAGCCTGCCAGCCTGTCAGCCAGCCTGCCAGCCTGCCAACCTGCCTGCCTGCCTGCCAGCTTGCCTGCCAGCCTGCCTGCCAGCCTGCCTGCTATCCTGCCTGCCTGCCAGCCTGCCTGCCAGCCTGCCTGCCAGCCTGCCTGCCAGCATGCCTGCCAGCTTGCCAGCCTGCCTGCCTGCCTGCCAGCCTGCCTGCCAGCCTGCCTGCCAGCCTGCCAGCCTGCCTGCCAGCCTGCCTGCCAGCCAGCCAGCCAGCCAGCCAGCCTGCCAGCCAGCCAGCCAGCCAGCCTGCCAGCCAGCCAGCCAGCCAGCCAGCCTGCCAGCCAGCCTGCCAGCCAGCCTGCAGCCTGCCAGCCAGCCTGCCAGCCTGCCAGCCTGTCAGCCTGCCAGCCAGCCTGCCTGCCTGCCAGCCTGCCAGCCTGCCAGCCTGCCAGCCAGCCTGCCAGCCTGCCAGCCAGCCTGCCAGCCAGCCTGCCAGCCTGCCAGCCTGCCAGCCAGCCTGCCAGCCAACCAGCCTGCCAGCCAGCCAGCCAGCCAGCCAGCCTGCCAGCCAGCCAGCCTGCCAGCCAGCCTGCCAGCCAGCCTGCCAGCCAGCCTGCCAGCCTGCCAGCCTGACAGCCAGCCTGCCAGCCAGCCAGCCAGCCTGCCAGCCAGCCTGCCTGCCTGCCTGCCAGCCTGCCAGCCTGCCTGCCAGCCTGCCTGCCAGCCTGCCTGCCTGCCTGCCTACCAGCCTGCCTGCCTGCCTGCCTGCCTGCCTGCCTGCCTGCCTGCCAGCCAGCCTGCCAGCCTGCCAGCCAGCCAGCCTGCCTGCCAGCCTGCCTGCCTGCCAGCCTGCCTGCCAGCCTGCCTGCCAGCCTGCCTGCCAGCCTGCCAGCCTTCCTGCCTGCCTGCCAGCCTGCCTGCCAGCCTGCCTGCCAGCCAGCCAGCCAGCAAGCCTGCCAGCCTGCCAGCCAGCCTGCCATCCAGCCTGCCAGCCTGCCAGCCAGCCTGCCAGCCAGCCTGCCAGCCTGCCAGCCAGCCTGCCAGCCAGCCAGCCAGCCTGCCAGCCAGCCAGCCTGCCAGCCAGCCAGCCAGCCAGCCAGCCAGCCAGCCTGCCAGCCAGCCTGCCAGCCAGCCAGCCAGCCAGCCTGCCAGCCAGCCTGCCAGCCTGCCAGCCTGCCAGCCAGCCAGCCTGCCAGCCTGCCAGCCTGCCAGCCTGCCAGCCTGCCAGCCTGCCAGCCTGTCTGCCAGCCTGCCAGCCAGCCTGCCAGCCAGCCAGCCAGCCAGCCAGCCAGCCAGCCTGCCAGCCAGCCAGCGAGCTAGCGAGCCAGCCAGCGAGCCAGCCAGCGACCCAGCCAGCGAGCCAGCCTGCCTGCCTGCCTGCCAGCCTGCCTGCCAGCCTGCCTGCCAGCCTGCCTGCCAGCCTGCCTGCCAGCTTGCCAGCCTGCCTGCCAGCCTACCAGGCTGCCTGCCTGCCAGCCAGCCTGCCTGCCAGCCAGCCAGCCAGCCAGCCTGCCAGCCTGCAAGCCAGCCTGCCAGCCAGCCTGCCAGCCTGCCAGCCAGCCTGCCAGCCAGCCTGCCAGCCAGCCAGCCTGCCAGCCAGCCTGCCAGCCAGCCAGCCTGCCAGCCAGCCTGCCAGCCAGCCTGCCAGCCAGCCCGCCAGCCTGCCAGCCAGCCTGCCAGCCTGCCAGCCTGCCAGGCAGCCAGGCAGCCTGCCAGCCAGCCTGCCTGCCTGCCAGCCTGCCTGCCAGCCTGCCAGCCAGCCTGCCAGCCTGCCAGCCTGCCAGCCTGCCAGCCTGCCAGCCTGCCAGCCAGCCTGCCAGCCAGCCAGCCTGCCAGCCAGCCTGCCAGCCAGCCAGCCTGCCAGCCAGCCTGCCAGCCAGCCTGCCTGCCAGCCAGCCTGCCAGCCAGCCAGCCAGCCAGCCTGCCAGCCTGCCAGCCTGCCAGCCTGCCAGCCTGCCAGCCAGCCTGCCTGCCAGCCAGCCAGCCAGCCAGCCTGCCAGCCAGCCAGCCAGCCAGCCAGCCAGCCTGCCAGCCTGCCAGCCAGCCTGCCAGCCAGCCTGCCAGCCTGCCAGCCAGCCTGCCAGCCTGCCAGCCTGTCAGCCTGCCAGCCAGCCAGCCAGCCTGCAGCCAGCCTGCCTGCCTGCCAGCCTGCCTGCCTGCCAGCCTGCCTGCCAGCCTGCCTGCCTGCCAGCCTGCCTGCCAGCCTGCCTGCCAGCCTGCCTGCCTGCCTGCCTGCCTGCCTGCCAGCCTGCCTGCCTGCCAGCCTGCCTGCCAGCCTGCCTGCTAGCCTGCCTGCCTGCCAGCCTGCCTGCCTGCCAGCTTGCCAGCCTGCCTGTCAGCTTGCCAGCCTGCCTGCCAGCCTGCGAGCCTGCCTGCCTGCCAGCCTGCCTGCCAGGCTGCCTGCCAGCCTGCCTGCCAGCCAGCCAGCCAGCCTGCCAGCCGGCCAGCCTGCCAGCCGACCAGCCTGCCAGCCTGCCTGCCTGCCAGCCTGCCTGCCTGCCTGTCTGCCAGCCTGCCTGCCAGCCAGCCAGCCTGCCAGCCAGCCTGCCATCCAGCCTGCCAGCCAGCCAGCCTGCCAGCCTGCCAGCCTGCCAGCCAGCCAGCCTGCCTGCCTGCCAGCCTGCCTGCCTACCAGCCTGCCTGTCAGCCTGTCTGCCAGTCTGCCTGCCAGCCTGCCTGCCAGCCTGCCAGCCTGCCTGCCAGCCTGCCAGCCTGCCAGCCTGCCTGCCTGTCAGCCTGCCAGCCTGCCTGCCGCCTGCAAGCCTGCCTGCCAGCCTGCCTGCCTGCCTGCCAGCCTGCCTGTCAGCCTGTCTGCCAGACTGCCTGCCAGCCTGCCTGCCTGCCTGCCTGCCAGCCTGCCTACCAGCCTCTCTGCCAGCCTGCCAGCCTGCCAGCCAGCCTGCCAGCCTGCCAGCCAGCCTGCCAGCCTGCCAGCCTGCCAGCCAGCCAGCCTGCCAGCCAGCCAGCCTGCCAGCCAGCCAGCCAGCCAGCCAGCCAGCCTGCCAGCCAGCCAGCCAGCCAGCCTGCCAGCCTGCCAGCCTGCCAGCCTGTCAGCCAGCCTGCCAGCCTGCCAGCCTGCCAACCTGCCTGCCTGCCTGCCAGCTTGCCTGCCAGCCTGCCTGCCAGCCTGCCTGCTATCCTGCCTGCCTGCCAGCCTGCCTGCCAGCCTGCCTGCCAGCCTGCCTGCCAGCATGCCTGCCAGCTTGCCAGCCTGCCTGCCTGCCTGCCAGCCTGCCTGCCAGCCTGCCTGCCAGCCTGCCTGCCAGCCTGCCTGCCAGCCAGCCAGCCAGCCAGCCTGCCAGCCAGCCAGCCAGCCAGCCAGCCTGCCAGCCAGCCTGCCAGCCAGCCTGCAGCCTGCCAGCCAGCCTGCCAGCCTGCCAGCCTGTCAGCCTGCCAGCCAGCCTGCCTGCCTGCCAGCCTGCCAGCCTGCCAGCCTGCCAGCCAGCCTGCCAGCCTGCCAGCCAGCCTGCCAGCCAGCCAGCCAGCCAGCCTGCCAGCCAGCCTGCCAGCCTGCCAGCCTGCCAGCCAGCCAGCCTGCCAGCCTGCCAGCCTGCCAACCTGCCTGCCTGCCTGCCAGCTTGCCTGCCAGCCTGCCTGCCAGCCTGCCTGCTATCCTGCCTGCCTGCCAGCCTGCCTGCCAGCCTGCCTGCCAGCCTGCCTGCCAGCATGCCTGCCAGCTTGCCAGCCTGCCTGCCTGCCTGCCAGCCTGCCTGCCAGCCTGCCTGCCAGCCTGCCTGCCAGCCTGCCTGCCAGCCAGCCAGCCAGACAGCCAGCCTGCCAGCCAGCCAGCCAGCCAGCCAGCCAGCCTGCCAGCCAGCCAGCCAGCCAGCCAGCCTGCCAGCCAGCCTGCCAGCCAGCCTGCCAGCCTGCCAGCCTGCCAGCCAGCCAGCCTGCCAGCCAGCCAGCCAGCCTGCCAGCCTGCCTGCCTGCCTGCCAGTTTGTCTGTCAGCCTGCCTGCCTGCCTGCCTGCCAGCCTGCCTGTCAGCCTGTCTGCCAGTCTGCCTGCCAGCCTGCCTGCCTGTCTGCCAGCCTGCCTGCCTGCCTGCAAGCCTGCCTGCCAGCCTACCTGCCAGCCTCCCTGCCAGCCTGCTAGCCAACCTGCCAGCCAGCCAGCCTGCCAGCCAGCCTGCCAGCCAGCCAGCCTGCCAGCCTGCCAGCCAGCCTGCCAGCCAGCCTGCCAGCCAGCCAGCCTGCCAGCCTGCCTGCCTGCCTGCCAGCCTGCCTGCCTGCCAGCCTGCCAGCCTGCCACCCAGCCAGCCAGCCAGCCTGCCTGCCTGCCAGCCTATCTGCCTGCCAGCCTGCCAGTCTGCCTGCCAGCCTGCCTGCCTGCCTGGAAGGAAGGAAGGAAGGCCTCAGACGTTGCTGGCACATACCCACTACGGGGAAGTGGCCAAGACACAGGCGGTTAATTACTGGATACAGGAAATTTTTTACGGGAAAAGCAGTGGAAATAGTATGTAGTCTGATAGATTGGAAGAGGGAAGGAAAGGGGTTCAGTTAACTTGGAGATCGAAGACGGGACAATTGCTTAATGTGCAGAATAGTACACAATGCCTGTAATGTTGCAATGTCTTACTGACAGAGATCAGGAAAAAGAAATTAGAATGGGAGTCGCTGCGTTTCTTGAAGAAAATTTTGCACAGCAGAGCGCACACTCCTGTCGCTTCGTCCAAGCAAAGAAGCGCCAATGGAAAGAACAACCGCGGAAGACACAGGCAAGCCCAGTTGATGAAATGGAATTTGCAAAAGACGCTTCCTCAAATGAGAAAAGCGGCGGCAGAACAGCAGGAAGTGATCTATTGTCTCAGGTTCGGCACAAAAAGGGCACAGTGGGGAAGCTGCCAGGCCAGATCTGTGAAGGTAGAAATTTAGAAGGGGAACCCGGCAACGCAAGCGCGTGAAAGAGACCTCTAGTCTGCGGGAGCGCCAGTCTTTGCTACTCCAAGGATGCAGAAGATGCTGATATTCGGGAGACGATGTAAGAGCCGAGGCAGCAAATTCCTGAAATATTGTGTAGCTGCGAAACCTCACCGCAGCTGTATATGCACACGATGGTAGGACAGCAACAATTGGGCCGCTGAGAGAGTCTCTTGCTAAGGAATCTGCAACCTCATTTAAGTGAAAGCCCATGTGACCTGGTACCCAAAGCAACCTTACCGAATTTAGATGCAGCGGAATCAGGAACTTAAAAAGGCGTAATGACCGAGAGTCAGTGGGCGAGGATAAGGAAGAGCAAATGGACAGAGAGTCTGTCATAACCACGACCTGGGAAACGGTAGATTCTAATTTCCTGCCAGTCTGTCTGCCAGCCTGCCTGCCTGCCTGCCAGCCTGCCTGCCTGCCTGCCAGCCTGCCTGCCTGCCAGCCTGCCTGCCTGCCTGCCAGCCTGCCAGCCAGCCTGCCAGCCTGCCTGCCAGCCTGCCAGCCAGCCAGCCTGCCAGCCTGCCAGCCAGCCAGCCAGCCAGCCTGCCAGCCAGCCTGCCAGCCAACCTGCCAGCCAGCCAGCCAGCCAGCCTGCCAGCCAGCCTGCCAGCCTGCCAGCCAGCCTGCCAGCCAGCCAGCCAGCCAGCCAGCCAGCCTGCCAGCCAGCCAGCGAGCCAGCGAGCCAGCCAGCGAACAAGCCAGCGGGCCAGCCTGCCTGCCTGCCAGCCAGCCTGCCTGCAAGCCTGCCAGCAAGCCTGCCAGCAAGCCTGCCAGCCAGCCTGCCTGCTAGCCAGCCAGCCTATAAGACTGCCTGCCAGCCTGCCTGCCAGCCTGCCAGCCTGCCAGCCTGCCTGCCAGCCTGCCAGCCTGCCTGCAGCCTGCCAGCCTGCCTGCCTGCCTGCCAGCCTGCCTGTCAGCCTGTCTGCCAGTCTGCCTGCCAGCCTGCCTGCCTGCCTGCCTGCCAGCCTGCCTACCAGCCTCTCTGCCAGCCTGCCAGCCTGCCAGCCAGCCTGCCAGCCTGCCAGCCAGCCTGCCAGCCAGCCTGCCAGCCAGCCTGCCAGCCTGCCAGCCTGCCAGCCTGCCAGCCTGCCAGCCAGCCTGCCAGCCAGCCAGCCAGCCTGCCAGCCAGCCAGCCAGCCAGCCAGCCAGCCAGCCTGCCAGCCAGCCAGCCAGCCAGCCAGCCTGCCAGCCTGCCAGCCAGCCTGCCAGCCAGCCTGCCAGCCTGCCAGCCTGTCAGCCAGCCTGCCTGCCTGCCAGCCTGCCAACCTGCCTGCCAGCCTGCCTGCCTGCCAGCCTGCCTGCCAGCGTGCCTGCCAGCCTGCCTGCCAGCCTGCCTGCTAGCCTGCCTGCCTGCCTGCCAGCCTGCCTGCCAGCCTGCCTGCCAGCCTGCCTGCCAGCCTGCCTGCCAGCTTGCCAGCCTGCCTGCCAGCCTGCCAGCCTGCCTGCCAGCCTGCCTGCCAGCCTGCCTGCCTGCCAGCCAGCCAGCCAGACAGCCTGCCAGCCAGCCAGCCAGCCAGCCTGCCAGCCAGCCAGCCTGCCAGCCAGCCTGCAGCCTGCCAGCCAGCCTGCCAGCCTGCCAGCCTGTCAGCCTGCCAGCCAGCCAGCCTTCCAGCCAGCCTGCCTGCCAGCCTGCCTGCCAGCCTGCCTGCTATCCTGCCTGCCTGCCAGCCTGCCAGCCTGCCAGCCTGCCTGCCAGCCTGCCAGCCTGCCAGCCTGCCTGCCTGTCAGCCTGCCAGCCTGCCTGCAGCCTGCCAGCCTGCCTGCCAGCCTGCCTGCCTGCCAGCCTGCCTGTCAGCCTGTCTGCCAGACTGCCTGCCAGCCTGCCTGCCTGCCTGCCTGCCAGCCTGCCTACCAGCCTCTCTGCCAGCCTGCCAGCCTGCCAGCCAGCCTGCCAGCCTGCCAGCCTGCCAGCCAGCCAGCCTGCCAGCCAGCCAGCCTGCCAGCCAGCCAGCCAGCCAGCCAGCCAGCCTGCCAGCCAGCCAGCCAGCCAGCCAGCCTGCCAGCCAGCCTGCCAGCCAGCCTGCCAGCCTGCCAGCCTGTCAGCCAGCCTGCCAGCCTGCCAACCTGCCTGCCTGCCTGCCAGCTTGCCTGCCAGCCTGCCTGCCAGCCTGCCTGCTATCCTGCCTGCCTGCCAGCCTGCCTGCCAGCCTGCCTGCCAGCCTGCCTGCCAGCATGCCTGCCAGCTTGCCAGCCTGCCTGCCTGCCTGCCAGCCTGCCTGCCAGCCTGCCTGCCAGCCTGCCTGCCAGCCTGCCTGCCAGCCAGCCAGCCAGACAGCCAGCCTGCCAGCCAGCCAGCCAGCCTGCCAGCCAGCCAGCCTGCCTGCCAGCCAGCCAGCCAGCCTGCCAGCCTGCCAGCCAGCCTGCCAGCCAACCTGCCAGCCAGCCTGCCAGCCTGCCAGCCAGCCTGCCAGCCAGCCTGCCAGCCAGCCAGCCTGCCAGCCAGCCTGCCAGCCAGCCAGCCTGCCAGCCAGCCTGCCAGCCAGCCTGCCAGCCAGCCCGCCAGCCTGCCAGCCAGCCTGCCAGCCTGCCAGCCTGCCAGGCAGCCAGGCAGCCTGCCAGCCAGCCTGCCTGCCTGCCAGCCTGCCTGCCAGCCTGCCAGCCAGCCTGCCAGCCTGCCAGCCTGCCAGCCTGCCAGCCTGCCAGCCAGCCTGCCAGCCAGCCTGCCAGCCAGCCAGCCTGCCAGCCAGCCTGCCAGCCAGCTTGCCTGCCAGCCAGCCTGCCAGCCAGCCAGCCAGCCAGCCTGCCAGCCTGCCAGCCTGCCAGCCTGCCAGCCTGCCAGCCTGCCAGCCTGCCTGCCAGCCTGCCTGCCAGCCAGCCAGCCAGCCAGCCAGCCAGCCTGCCAGCCAGCCAGCCAGCCAGCCTGCCAGCCTGCCAGCCAGCCTGCCAGCCAGCCTGCCAGCCTGCCAGCCAGCCTGCCAGCCTGCCAGCCTGTCAGCCTGCCAGCCAGCCAGCCAGCCTGCAGCCAGCCTGCCTGCCTGCCAGCCTGCCTGCCTGCATGTCTGCCAGCATGCCTGTCAGCCTGTCTGCCAGTCTGCCTGCCAGCCTGCCTGCCAGCCTGCCTTCCAGCCTGCCTTCCAGCCTCTCTGCCAGCCTGCCAGCCAGCCTGCCAGCCAGCCTGCCAGCCAGCCTGCCAGCCTGCCAGCCAGCCTGCCAGCCTGCCAGCCTGCCAGCCTGCCAGCCAGCCTGCCAGCCTGCCAGCCAGCCTGCCAGCCAGCCAGCCTGCCAGCCAGCCTGCCAGCCAGCCAGCCTGCCAGCCAGCCTGCCAGCCAGCCTGCCAGCCAGCCCGCCAGCCTGCCAGCCAGCCTGCCAGCCTGCCAGCCTGCCAGGCAGCCAGGCAGC